>NW_010291538.1:3929-33689 GCF_000700745.2 Antrostomus carolinensis | reverse complement strand
CTCTCACTGGGCTGCCTCTCCTAAAAGATGCAGCTCAAAGATGGCCCAAAGCTTTTGTACAGCTGTAAAGAATAATGTATTGGGATCTATATCTTCAGTTTCTAGTTAGACTAAATACTAAACCATTTTATTAATAATGATATAGTATTGCTTAAGTTATCAACAAAATTGTATTTGCCCTTTACTGCTTTATTGAGAGTTTAACTAATGGAATAGAGTGTATTTGGATTCAGATTTTTCTCTCTGCTCAGTACATGCATACTGCTACAGATACAACCAGACTGCAGCTTTGTGTGATTTATTCCATGGCTATTTTAGCAGCAAGAAAATGAACACTGGATACCAGTTTTCTTTAATAAAAAAAAGAAAGCCATTACTAGTCCAGGATCTGGACAGTCTTCTTTTGTCATTACTGCCTCCAAAATGATTATAGGCTGAATTCTTGTACAATCTATCACATTATCCAAGGGCATTCTATGAATAGCTTCAAGCCAGTGCTAGCTTTGGTGAAGATGTAAAGGCAGAATATCAAAGTCAGCAGTAACTTTCAATAATGTGTTCCAGGGTTAGCTAATGCAGATCAAAGTATTCATCTATGTGATATGTCAAACCACAACAAATTATATTATGGATCATATATCTTCTTCACCCAAAGCAAGATCCAAAAATGGAATAAGTGTAGATGTGTAAACAGAGAAAATAATTTGGTGTCTATGTGATAGAAGGGATATTTCTTAGCAGATCAAGACTTTCCAATTATTTCATTTTCTTACCTCTGATAATTTTTTCAGAAATGAAGAAATAGTAGGTTTGCTATTTCCAATCCAAAGTAGATATTCACTTTGAACAATAAACAGATATTTTCATGGCTTTAGAGGTTTTTTTTTCCTTAAAAGAAATCTAAATGATCTTCCTTTAATAATTCTGCTTTTTAAAGAACATGGAAATCTAATCATTTATATTGGTCATACTTATTTGGCTGTTAGAGATCTGCTGTCAGCTTTTTTCCAGAAAGGCTGAGGGAGCTGGGTCTCTTTAGCTTGGGGAAGAGGAGACTGAGGGGAGACCTAATTAATGTTTACAACTATGTTAAGGGCAAATGTCATGAGGATGGAGCCAGGCTCTTCTCAGTGATGCCCAACGATAGGACAAGGAGCAATGGGTGTGAGCTGGAACAAAGGAGGTTCCGCTTAAACTTGAGAAAAAACTACTTTACAGTGAGGGTGACAGAGCCCTGGAACAGGCTGCCCAGGGAGGTTGTGGAGTCTCCTTCTCTGGAGACATTCAAGACCTGCCTGGACGCCTTCCTGTGTAATTTCGTTTAGGTTCCTGCTCCGGCAGGGGGATTGGACTAGATGATCTTTTGAGGTCCCTTCCAATCCCCAACATTCTGTGATTCTGTGAAATCAGGGCTCCAAAGATTTTATGCTAATTAATTTTTTTAAAACCCAAAGTATCAGCATAGGCACTGATAATACGCATTTACCTAAGAAATCTAGAAAAAAAACTTGTCACAAGATAGATCTATGAAATGCAGGACTTTGAATTCACATACAAAATGTAATGCAATATATGCATGTACTTACACACGATATACAAATGCACACACATACATACAATGTTAATATAACTGGTTTTTGCTTTATCTCTTATCTCAGGTTCTCCTTTTGTTGTTAGTGGCTGTCCTTCAGAAACTGACAGACAACTGATAAAAACACTTGGTGGAGTTCTATCTTAATACTAGAGTGTAAATAATTGTCCTTAATTTTTTTGGATCATCAGCTTGTCTTTCTCTCCCATTGGAATTACTGGTCATCCATTCTAACTTTAAACAGGAAATCTTGGATATATTTCATGGCTTTCATGGAAACATCTTCATTACCCTAATTGTGAGTCACCACTATAATTATCTCATAGGTTTATTTGAATTACTTCAGAGGAGTCTGTAACATTCATTTTCTCAGCTGGACTAAGAATTGACACCAAACCATAGAAGTAGTGCAAAGGTATCCTCTGGGGACCTGGAAGCTTTCAAAATGAGGGTATAGGAAGTCCCAAGGAACTCCATCAGCCATTGCCTCTCTCCCTTCTCCATCTCTTCCGCCTCTCTCCCTCCTCCATCACTTCTTTGATTTTGCACTCCCTTCCCTTTTGAGAGCTGGCTTGGATTTTGGAGGGGGAAGAGTTTGCAGTCCCAGAGGGCATTTGTTTTGACAAATTGTGGTAGCAGCAGCAAAGGATGAAAGACCAGTCCAATGAATGGGGTGGCTCAGGGGGAGACACACAGTGGGCCCACAGGCAGCCAAGTGTTGTTTCCTGTGCTGTTCGTACTCCTCCTTGCACGTGGTAGGACCTATGCTGACCTTGAGGAAGGTGTGGTGTCTGTGCAGATGCACAAGAACTGTAGACACATCTATATTTCCAGTTTCTCAGGAAGTCTAAGCTCTTCATGTAGGACAGCTGAGGTGGGGTAACAAACAAAAGAAGTGATATCCCACCAGAGGATGCTGCCTCAGAAATTAGTAGTCAGGGGAAATATGGAAAGTATCAGGAGCATGGGATGGGTGCTTTGAGGGAATAATGCTGACAGTATAGAAAACCAGCTAGTCAGGGAAGATGCAGTGTAAACTGTGCTAAGAGCTTTAAGGGAAAGGAGGAGAGGGAAATGTTCAGCTATACAAATCCAGGGCTGGTATTGTGGAGCTCACTGCAGAAGGAGTAGGGATAGACAGCCTTTTGTGACAATAGTTAAGCACTAGAGACTGGGATGAAAGAGTTAGCGGAGTGTGTACACAGGGAAAGAAGAAAATAAGCCACTATAAAACAGAAGGGTCAATAAACCTGAACACTCTGAATGCGACTGACCTGATCTTAAATTTTAATAAAAATCTTAAAAAATGCAGAAACCTGAAAGCAAAGCAGCCTGCACAGATTGAGAGTAGATAGTCCAAATACTATTTTTAACTTTGTTACAGTATCTGGCTTTAGTGCAGTAGGCACAGGGAGGGGGCAATCTCTTTTCAAGCCTGTTTCATCTCAGCTCTCAGAAAACTGGAAGAACAGCAATACTACTACAGATTGCCTCTGGCTGAAGAAGAAATCTCAACCTAGTTCCCTTTTCTTCACATAAAATGTCTTGAGAATCTGCACAAATACAAGGTCTTTCTGAACACAAAAAAAATATTTTAAAAACCTTCATTTATTGTCCAGGAGAACTGGATTAATGAGAACAGGATACAGACAAGACAGTTATGTTGTCATGACTTTGCAAAACTCTTCTGTAGTGGCTACGGTAGAAATAGCAGGAACTGGCTTGGTTTAGACCTATTTTGTGGAGCTGAAATGTTCTACTGTAGTAGCAGGAAAGTTTTCCAACTACTTTATAGGAAATGGGATCACCAATCTAATAATAGTTTTCTATTAAACTGAGTTTCCTAAACAGTTTCAAGCAACTTTCAAGAAGGTTTGACCAAACAGTTTGTGCATCTGCACTCCCTGAAAAGTAGTCATATTTCAGCTGAGCTTATCTGGACCTCTATGTAAACAGAGTTAAAATTCTACTTTCAAATAAGAATCAGACTAATCTCCAAGACTAAACTAAGAGTTTCTTCCAGCAGTGGTAATGCCATGTTTGCCTTGCTAACTTTGGTTTGTTATTGTTAAAGGAACATTAATTTCTGTATCAGATTGTTTGGTAATTGTAATGAAAAAAATAAAAACAAACAAACAAGAAAACCCCCACCAAAACACAAAACTGTCAGTTTTGAAAGAACCAAACCCTCACTAGAACAAAGCTCCCTGCAAAGAGCCGAGCGCTTGTGGATGAAATTTCACTGAAGAGTGAGAAACGCTAAAGACTGCAGAGAAGCACAGCCCAGACCAGCACGTAGTGGAGGCAAAATGATTAAATACTCTCCAGGTTTGTTTGGTTTTGTCAGAACAGAGCTGGCAATTATTGCCCAAAATTTAGAGATGCTTTAGAGACCACAGTATAGTATTAGATAATCTCAATAACCTCTCTGCTCAAGGTTAGTGGTTCACTGAGTTTTGTCTAGCAAGAGACATCCATTTTTGCTTTATTACACCTTGGAATGCCTTCTTCCTTTAGCTGAGGTAATTTCATAGATGAAGTGCTGACCGCAGTTGGTGCACTGCAGTTTGTCTCCTGTTCGGGTCTGTAATAAGTGGTGTCTCTCCTGCCTGTTGTTGTGGCCTTTTGCCTGCTTGTGCTCCTGCAAGTCTGCTGAGGAGCAGCTTGAATAAAACCCCGCTGCCCCTCTGTGACCATGGCAGGAGACTTTGTCACCTTGGTGGCCAGCTGCGAGCCTGAGTGGCTACAAGGCTCTCTTGTGCCCCACAGAGTTTTGAAATTCTCATTGGCAAAGGAGCACTCCAAACTGAGTTATTCTGACTGTTGCAGGAAATGAATGGTGGTTGGAGTCTTGCCATCCTTTTGGTTATGCAAATCAGGAATTATGCAGAAGAGCTATTTGAGTAGTGTTTTATTTTTGCTTAATCAGTTGTCAACCTGTTTATACAGTTCAGTCACTGTCACTTGCCATTGTTTTACCCTGACTCCACTTTTGCAGAGGAGTTTATCACAGGGAAGGGCGGGTAAAGGGGCTGATGTTTTGAGAAGCAGCCCGGTGAGGCTTGCAGGCAAGCAGCATTCCCCAGGGGCATGGGGAAACCACCTTCCTAGCCAGGCACTGCAAACCCCATGAGGCAGAGAAGAGAACAGAAATTGCCAACTCATAAATATTCAGCCCTTGCCAAATCCATCCCATTTCATGCTGGCTTGTCCTAAGAGAGATTCCTGTCTTAATGAAAGCTGGGCAGATCTAGAGTAGCTTTATCATCTATAATTGAGTTATTCTGAATTTACTCCACCCTAAGGTTGGTATGTGGTGCAGGGCCCCTGAGGCAGAACCTCCCTCCTGGTAGGAGGAGGGAAGGATGACGGCAGCAAGGAAAGAGCTTTAATGTCTGCACTGCCATCTACCTGGGTGTTGTGGCCAGGAAAGACTGAGGCAGGTATAAGTGAGAGCTACTCCCATTAGGCAGACACAGAGTATAAACCTGTTGTCCTTATTGGAAATGACTGAACGAAGCTAGCAGTGTTGACCTACTTGTTCTCATTAGGATGGATCCCAGTGGGGGCTCAGGGCTTATACTGGCATAGGAAACTATAATTCATATTTCACAACACTAGCTCTTGTAAGTATGATGTAGAAATCAATAAGTTGATTTTTTTTTTTTGACTCATGTTCCAGTTTTCAGGTTATTAAGAAGTTCCTCAAATCCTACTTTGTACAGATCTTACTGTGTTCTGTCATATCACCTCTAATTGTGTGCTGCATCTTAAAAAGACACACTTGCTTCCTTTCTTGAATTACAGAAACTCTGAAAGAAAAGATGATTTTATTCTCAAATCACCATGAATCAAGACAGCTGTGGTAGCTCATGAAGGCAAATTGATAGTGTATGTTTTTCTGGGGTTTTGCTGCTTTGGTTTGTTTGTTTGGTTTTTTTTTTTTAACTCAGGTAACTTTACCGTAATATGCAAGTGCCTTCAAGCAGTGTGTAAATGATACATCTAGCATCTACTAAACATTGGTCTCCCACTAAAGAATAATGTGGATTTATACCTACTAAAAGTGGGGTTTGGAAAGTATAAAGAGTAATCTTCCCCTCCCTCAGCTAATAAGTGATGTTCCTTTTCTTTATTTTTCTTTTTCTTTCTTGAAAATCATGGAATTGGTGGCAGGTATGAACAGCACTTTGTTCTCATAAATGCAAAGAGCTGTAAACATTGATTAATCTTCATGTAAATTCCTTTTGCCACAGCCCTGCTGACAGATCATTATCCTCTCAAATGCCTGCCTCTTTAGCCATATTGCCTTGCAACTCTGTCATACCCTATTAAGTAAACCGGGTTGTGCGTGGCTTGGAAAGGAAAACAATAGAGATTTGGGTGTTGCAGTCGGGACTGTTGGTAAATTAATAGATGACACCTCTTGCCACTTACAGAAGCAAGAGGAGTACTAAATCAGTTCATCAGCACAGGGCTCAGCAGTGGTGTTTTGGCTGGGTTTACTGTGGCTGATGAGACACGAAACTAAACTGTAACAGTTGCTCAGCTCCTTGCATGATTGTTGAGCCTGGTGTTTTGGCCAGGTTCCATTTTGGGTCATTATGTTGTCCTTTCTGCTGTGCCCCTGTAGTTTCAGCTGGATTAAGTTGTTTTGTTTTGTTTTGTTTTTTTTACTTCCCCTTCTGGAACCTGCTATGTGGTGCTGCTGGCACTCTTCACTGGCATCCCAGAGGCTGACTGCATGTCTGTGGTAGGTGGATGTGAGGGAGTGATCTTCATCTGAAGCTTATAAAGCAGTTGATCTAAAAAGATGAAAGGACCCTAAATAAAGGAAGAGCTATCACTGTTATTCAATCACAAGTAGAAAGTAGTTTCTATTATCACCATATTGAGGTTGACACTTGATGTTCAAGGAAAGGAAAAAGTCTTTGGCTTGGTTTTGGTTTCCCCATTCTCCCATTCATATTACATCCGAAAGCCTGCCTGGCAGTATTGCTTTTATCCAATCTCTACTGACCAATAATGCATTTATCACATTGCAGTATCTCCAAGGTAACACTTTGCCAGCTAGAGATGAAAATTGTTGGATTCAATTTCCTCTGCACAAATGACATTCCTCAGTCAGAATACACATAGTAAGCAAGTTATTGTCCATCCAGCACTGAGGAAGGACACCACCCTGAGTTCTTGGTAATGGAAATTTGTATACATGAAACAAAGGCAGACTCGCAAACCAAAGTTTTCCCAAAGTACTATGTTCTTAAGTGTAGTGAAACAACACCAGTTATCTGCTGTAAGGTAGCATATGAGAAATGGCAGATTAAATAGAAATTATTCCAAATACAGTTATGCCAAGTAATTTATGTATATTTGCAGAATATTTCTTTTGTGTACTTAATGTTATCTAAAAACCTTTTAGCTTTCAATGTTGTCAAATGCCTTTGTCCTTTGTATTACGTTGTTAAGCAACCTCTGTCCTGTATCTTCATAAGCTGCTTGCTAATACTGTGCAATAATAGTCTGTCCTGTAGCTGAAGGTGTGGGACTAAGTATTACTTGGAGAAAAACAAATGAAATGAACATGCTGACCTCATTACAAAATAAATGGTTGCCAAACAAATATTTCTAGCTTCTTCCCTAGAAACAATCTGATAAGAAACAGAGAAGTATGACTTCTGTTCAGCCTGTAAACACTCTGCATAAGTGTAATTAGGGACAAACTTTTTTTTTTCCCACAGTCAATTTTAATTATGATAGCCTTCTATTGCAATGTCTGTAGATTTCTTACTGAGGTCATGGGTTGTTCCTAATATATGGAGGGAATCACAACAGAACTATCAGATTATTTTTATCATAGGCCACATTTTATTTTGGAGTGAAGATCGAAATAGCCAATCTTAAGAGAGGGCACCGCCAAAAGAACTTAATACCACTACTTCCCTCTTTACTTCCAAGAAATCTTATTGTAGAGTAATTTTTTCCTTGAGAGCTACCAGAAATTTACAGCAGTTAATATTTGGTAGAGTAAACTCATTGGGAGGGAGGAGGGTAAATCCAAATGTTAAGATGTTAAACACCATTTTATCTGTCTTTACTTTTCTTGAGTAAAGCTATAATATCAATAAAATTATTTTGATTAAAAACTTCAGAGAAACTTAGCACACAGGATAATTTAGTTTGGAAGGAACCTTAGCACACGAATTTTAAGAAAATATACTCTTTGGGCAGTGATTGTATGAAGACTTTGAGCTGACTTCATTAGGAGTAATTTTTTCTCCTAGAAAATGGAAAAGTATGCTACTTATTAAGTAATCCTAGTAGTTATGGCAACTTGCATTTAATATCTAATTTTAGAAAAACAAGGGGACAAGTAGTGAAGCAGTGGACAAGATTATGAGTGTAATGTGATTAGAAGTTTAAGAAAAAAACCCTAACAAGACATAATTCTTTATAAAACTATTCTATATATATTTACTAAAGTGCTTGCATTACTGTGTTGGGGAATTTTCTGAAGCCATTTTACAAAAATCAAAACTATATCACTTAGTAGTATTACTGAATCACATATGCATTAATGAAAACTAATGTTTTTTGAAATTTGACTGAAGGGTTAAGTATTTAGTTTGGTGAAGTATCTAGAAAGGTTTTTCAGGGATGTATGGTGGGCTGGTAATTTAATTCTGCTTTCTTGAGGAAAAAAATAATAGCATAGTCTATGAATTTATTAATATATATTTGATGGGGAAATGTGAATGTTACTAAGGTCAGAAGGATAGCTCTTAGGAACAGGACCTAAGAACTTCAAATACAGGCAGAAAAATTAGAATTGGAAAATGTTAAAGCTGATACATCTAGCAAAAATATAACTTGGAGAAAGAATATTGAAAGGTTCAAGAAATGCTCTGATGTCAGTGAAAAGTGAACTAGATTTGAGTATGCAGTAAGGAATTACTTATTTTTGCCTGCCCACACAGTGGTGTCAGTGTAGTAGTGTTGTGGAGTGTGACAGTGTCTCTGTTATAGCTACAAAATTATTTAATCAACACAGCATATACATTAGCAAATGAGAAAGCATCTGAAGAAGAATTTGAGCATGCTAAGAGATAAGTTGCCCTGTCAAGCCTTATAGGTCAAGTCCATGCACTATTGTCTGCCTTGCCTACCAGATTCTCCTGGCTTGATTCTTTGAGGGTTCACAGGGTAAAAAAGGGAAAAATTGTGGGCTGGATTAGTTTTCCTGCCAGGCTGATGACCTATGTGCCTGTGGCATTTTCTGTCTCCTTTGCCTCATCTGCTGTAGAATCTGACACTCTCACAAAAATGAATGCACACTTATGTGAATAAAATGTGCACAGGAGGAGATCCTGATAAATGGCATATGTAATGCTGGTCACAGGATAGTAGTTGGTATGTGTGTCAAACCTGGTGACTTAATGCTGAGATGCTTTCTCACAGCTGACACATACTCATCCTATGATAGGGACATACTTATGTCTTAGTTTGAAACAGGTAATCCAGGTCCTAGGTACTATTTTCCAGATAGCATTTGCAACCTTGATTCATCTTCTGGAACTAAATGGCTAGGCCCTTAAAAGCAAGTCTATCTCTGTAGCATTTTTTCCTGCTCTTATCCAACAGTTTCATTTTTATTTTCTTTTTCACTCCCCATATATGAGCTATTAAATTCTCCTCTTCAGGTTGCTGTTAGAGGTACAGACTTGTATCTTACTGATGAGGAGGTCAAAACTGGACCTCAGCCCTGACTTGTTTTTCGGTGCCTGTTATATCAGGGCAAGTGTTTTTATTCCCCTGTTAACTAACTTCTTGCAGATAAATCTACTAGGCCTGTCTAGCTATGAAGCTGGGAAGTACCTGCTTTGAAAATCCTTTGAAAATTACTTAAATATATTTAATCATGGCTAACAAAACTTGGAAGATACCAAAATTCCTGTAAGCTAAGCAGCCACCAAAGCAATCAAAGTTCACAGAAGCTTGGACAAAAGTGTTTGGTATGTACTGAGAAGGCATTTTTTTTGCATGAGAAGGATTTGGGGATTCAGAATGTGGAGTCCTTCTCCATAAGGAAAAATTAGATATCCTTAGGGTATCAGGGTGCTTTTGTTCCTTTGGAAGGAGCTATGTGGATTGCTTCAACTAGAAATGTGAAATATCTCAGTTCCCTATGTGAACTCTCAGCACTGGCTGCCACGTGAAAAGAGGAGAAAAAAAAAAAACAACAAAAAAATCCCACCAAAACAAAAAAACAAAACAAAAAATACCCGCAAAAAAAAGAACAACCCCCAGAAAACCCACCCAAACTTCAGGCATCTGTGGTCTTCTGTTGCCATACCTGCAAATGCCTTCAAACTTTAGATCTAGAGATCACCTGAGCAGGTTTTGAAGTTTTGGGCAAGGATAAATAAAACAGTTCTTTAACAGTTCTTAAACTGTTCTTTAGCCCATCTTGCATGGAAGAATTGGCTGTTTAAGTCCCTCAGGATGCCAAGAAACAGCAGGAAGGACAAGAGGATCTGCTTTCTTCTGCAGTCTTTGTTTGCAAACACTGGCAAGTGTAAGTGCCTCTTGCACCACAACTATCCAGTTGAAGCTGCTATGCACACCAAAAAAAGCATCCAAAGAAGCATCATTTCTTAATTAGAGTACTGAGTTTTGGAAGCTAGAGAGGAAAAACCATGGAGAATGCTGGATAGAACCTCTTTATAAAGCTAGTTCCTGGCCTTTTCCTCCTTAAAGCCACTTCCTAAGTGGCGTTAAGTGGAATATTTGTTAGGTATTATCTCTTTGAAAGAAAACAATCAGCCAAGCAACTTGGGGATTCCTACAAGCATAGCATAAACTTCTGGCCCCCAATTGTTCATTTGTATGTCTGTTTGAAGTATGGAGTTTAAGGGAAAAACAGGGAAAGGCTTACAAAAACAGGGAAGTGACCAAGCTTAACATAACCTGATTCTGGAAATATAAAATTGGTAAAGTTTGGCAAGGAGCTTATATGTGGTAATCCTGTTTAGCTTTTAAGGGAAATCAACACTTGAAAGTAAAGCAATGTCTTTGAGAAGACTAGACTACAAAAACATATTTTGTTAATTCAGCATAAAATTCAGACTTAGACAAACTCTTTCCAGGTCTCTTATTAAAAATTTGTATCTTTAAGTAAAATGCTGCAATTTAGATTTAGTATTCTTGGGGGGGAAAAGCAGGGACTGAAAACTGGCAAATAATGGAAAAGGGAGGTGAATTGGCTCCACTTCTCCCAGTGTGCTAGAACAATCATAATATCAGGGAGAACAAGCAATGGAGAACCTACCCAGAACTGATCTTGGAATTTAGAAGTAAATTCTAGCAAAGCTTGCCGTCATATACTCTGGAAAGATTTAATAGTAAAATAGCGTCACCAAAATTATAGTCTACATTGAGATTGAATCCTGTAATAATTATAAATTAGTTCATATTCTTACATGTGGAGAGAAACCAAAAAGAGGTGAAACTTCATGTTAAGTCCTGACATAGTTTCCTGTATTTTTAAATTGCATTGTACTTAGATTACCTCTGCTTTAAAAGCTACTGATAACAAAAGACATCTACCTTTACAATTAAGATATGAAAATTTCTTTGGTCCACTGTGGGCAATGAAAGGATTGGCTATAATCATAACTAGGCAACAGTTGTTGTTCTGTAGTCCTGTAATTGTAATGAAAGTCCATAATCTACTTCTTTTCTTCAAATCCTAATTTACAGGTGTTGGTAGGAATTGGAGTTAAATGTAGTTCTGCCATAATCTACTTTCTGTCAGATCTCCACAAGAACAAAAATTAAAATAGAAGGTTATTGCATTAGGAAAGCTTTTTTTTATTTAAAGGTCCTTTTTGAAGAAACCTGTTTGATAGCTTTTCTAGCACTTGCAGGCTTTCTTGCCTCAAAGTGATGGAAAGAAAAATTTAAAACACCTCTAAAGGCTTGTGTTTCATGTAAGTTGCTGGAGGAGAGGAATACTATTTTAATTAAAGCAATCAGAGCTCTGGGGTATTGGGGAACAGCAAGCCCCCTGCCTCAATAATGCAATTCTACTAGAAAGAGACCTGTGTCCTACAAGCCTACAGACTCTCCCTTTCCTCTCTCTCTCTCTTCATGTTTCAAAATGGAGGTAAATCAAAAATTAATCTTTCATTTCCAGAAGAAACTGTTTTAGAAACACTGACCCAGTTCCTTGTGATCAGACTTGGGGATGTTGGTATTAAAAATCATTTCAGGTATGATTCCTCTTTTTATATGCCTCTGATTTCATCAGAGTTTTCTTTATATAATAAAATGGATTAAATTTTTTTCGTCGACCAAAGTTTACGAAAGTGTTGTTCATGCAGCTAGTTTTGACTGGAAAGTCTTTATTCTGAGTAATTATACATTCTGGTCAGGACCTCACTGATGGGAAGCAAAGTGTTTCTTTCCTTAATTTCCAGTACTTAAGTGAAGAGCCAGATGGGTCCAGTAGCTAGAGCTATAAAAGAAGCTCTCCTATGCCTTTGGTTGGAAGTTCAATACTGTTGCATCCCTAATAGCAGCTGCTTCTGTTTGAACCTGGGGTTATGAAAGATGAACTGCATTAAATGGTAAATCATTAAATATCAGCTGAGTAAAAGTACTGTGGTGTTGGCCTGCTTAAATCACCAGCATCTGTCTCCTCATGTGCAAAGAGTTGCTCTTTAAAATAATGCAGTGAAACACTAACAGAAGGGCCAGTACTCAAGCCACACAAAAAAACATTCAAATAGCTTTTTTTTTTTTAAGGTTTCAACCAGCGACTGATGATCAGCAAACACTAAGCAGAACTGCTTAAAATATTGTTTTGTTAAAATTCCTGATGTGTCTACACAAGTATGAATAGACATGCATATTTACCAAATATATAGAAATTGTTAATTCTGTTATTTTTCAACTTTCTGCCTGCTATGTGATTGTCCTGCCTTAAAATCTATTTAAATTGTACCTGCCTATCTTAGCTTTGTTGTGAATGCTGCATTTGCTAGTTTTATCTTGTCTTTATGTAAGATGTGAAGACCACAAACAGAAAAACATGCTGTTTGAAAATCAGATCAAATCAGGAAGGATGATGATGGCCTGAATAAAATTGTTCTAAACTAGACCTTTATTTGTCTGCAAGAATTAGTTTCTATAAAATGCGAGAACATATTAGTATTGGAAAGCTCCCTATAGTATGTCGTCTCACAGTGCTGAAACAGATCATCTGTGGCTTGTGAATCTTTGCAGCATGATTTTTTTTTTTGCTTAGCTTTTCTGTTTTGTGTGTTTGCAGAGTGCTTGTTACTGCTTTTCCCAGTGTTTATGCTGTCAGTCCTTTATCATTTTGCACTGTTGTATGCTCAAGAATGACATAACAAATGAAGTATACAGTTTTCAGCTTAAACTTCTATAACCTCATGTATAGCAAATACCAAGAAAAATATTAAATACCCACTCCCTAACCTAATGATGCTGAAATAAGTCAGTCATGTACATATGAAAGAATGGGATTACTCTTACCCTTTTTTATAACGAAAATTATTATCTTATGAGGTGACTTATAGCCAGAATTTGTATGAAAACTTTCAATGTTATGCTATTTTTACAAAGTGCGTTAACAGGTGGTTCTTGGGTTTTTAACTCAGAATGCAACTATAACTACTAGTAATGTTCCACTCACTAATAGAGTTCCATGGAACCATGTGGGATAAACATGTGGGATATGAAGTGCTGCATGAAACAGTAATGCTATCCAGACTTACAGATACACAGAGGCACTGCAGACTTCTCCATAGCTTAAGTTTACAAGTTTCAGAAGAGGAGTTCAAAATCCTTCTATAGTTTCTTCCATAACCTCCACTTTCTTGATGTAAGATACAGGGTTCCGGAGCTAGTACAAAAGAGCCTCTAAAGGCAAAAGCCAGTGCTTGAAAGAACTATACTTTTTTATTTCACTCTCTTCATACATTAGATAATGAATGCAGTGGCACGAAACCACAAAAGTAACAAATGACATGTTTACCAGGTAGTGAACATAATTTTCTGGAGCATGAGGTAAATACTATTTAAATAACTGAGAGTATTTAAGGGAATGTGAACCTATGATAAATGCATATATTACATCTTATTTGATACTTGCTGAGGTGTCAGAAGAGTACTATCTTAAAGGCAGAAATTCATGGGAATCACTGTCTGCACTCTTGGTGTGAGTGCATAGTGAAAATAGAATCCAGAGGACTTCTAAGCAGTGAGAAAGATTAACCCTCTGGTATACGGCATCAGCATCTCTTTTGTTTCTAATGCCCAGACATAGTTATATATGTGATTGTGCCCAGCCTGAATCATGTATATTCCCATTGCTTCCTGAGGTTCAAAGCCTTATTAACTGATTAGTGCAGATGAGTTAGCCACAGCTGACTGTCCTGACCTAGCAAAGGTGATGTCTGACTGTGCAGCCCAAGAATAAATTAAACAATAGGCACTGCTAAGTTAAGATGTTGGCATTAGGTTCTCTTGGTAGCTTGCTGTCTCTAGAGGAGCAATTTGAGAATTAAATGTTCAATAAATGAAGCTTTCATACGGCCAAACCATGCAGGATTTTTATGTTGAAAATAAGTGGCTACAGATTAATTACAGGCTCAGGTATAGACTGAATGTTCCTTTACTGTGTTAAGAGTTGAAGGATAACAGAAAGGAGTACAGTATGAAAAGTGATTGAAATTGGCCTATCTCCAGTCATTACCCTTAAATCTGACAGAGTGAAAAGACAGCAATCTGGAGGTCCTTTGACTAATTTGAAATCTGTAAGCAGTTACATTAGTCAGCTGTAGTCTGTAGTAGCCAAACATGGCTAGTGTTAGTAAACAATAAGTTGTGTTTGTGGAAGTTAATTTCTATTAAGATTATTTAAAAGACCTTAATAGCTTGCATAACTTGACATAGGACATAATCTACTGCTGAGCTGTAAAAAGTAAGTCCCACTTCTGACTGTACCCTCTCACTGTCGGAAGCTAAATCTGTTTAGGCTTGAAGAATTAGATCACACATCCTAACTTTGGTTTCCCTTTCATCATACTAGAAGGTGTGTCTTGCTTACTCAAGTACTTGGTTAAATATCTCCTGGCTGTTCAGCAGGGACTGTTGACAACAAGTGATGTAGCCCTTACATTTTCTTTCATCACTATTAAGGTATAAATTAACTTGTAAATCACATCTTTCTTAATAACATTTAAAAAATAGGCCTCATAGTGAAGGGCATCGTCAGGTGTTTGTGCAATTAAACACATCAACTATGGTTGCAGTGATAGTCTCTGAACATCCTGTATTTAGAATGAGTTATGCTGGCAACAGTATGAGAAAAATGTAGACACCACTTCTAGGTCAGGACAAAATACCAGTACCTGCCATTCCCAAGAAGTCTTTCTTAATCCCTATGATTAAGTATATGAATTTATCTACCTCTTTGCTCTCCATCTCTTATCTCTTATTTGTTTTTATATTAGGAACCACAGTGACTGGGACTGAACCTTGGGAAGCATGAAATGTAGTCCCCTATGTGGGACACATACAGGGATTGTCACAGTCTCTCCATACCAAACCATTATGTTAGATGGTACTATTATAAAGCTGGTTTAAAACAAACAAAAGCCCAAATAAACACAAAGGCAGTCTTATGTCTTCCATTCTACAAGCTGCTGCTGCTTCTGATTTGACTCTCACTATATAAAAAACGCAATAGGAGTAAGCTTTAAAAACTTAAATTAAGGTAAGATGCTAAGCAGCTGTTACTACCTGAAAAGCTAAAGATACTGTGTATCTTTTAGCTGTTTTCCTTTCTTTTTAAACAAGTTCTGCTAATCAATTTCTTTTCAAAGCACTCTAGTTCCTAGCAGTTTCCTACAACTGGAGAGAAATTGCTGTTCTTTGTAAGCTAAATCAATCTCTGAAGAGCCTTATAAGAATAAAATAGCTTAAGGATGAAACAGCACTAAGAAAGGAGATCCATCTACCAATTTATCAGTCTATCTATTTTCTAGCCTTATCTATCTATAATGGTTAAAAGTTTTAAAGGACACTAAATTTAAGTATTTTATATTGCTTTTCATAAGGGCAGTTCAATTTATCTCTATTCCTTTGGAAAGATGAATATTGTCACTGCACATTGTAGGTTTGTGTTGGCTAAAAGGAGTCAGGGGCATGACAGCATTTATAGAAGGCATGAGCTCAAATGTCAGTAGAGCATCCAAAAATGGATGAAGCATCACCCAGCCACTGCCATCTGTTGAGTGTTCCATGACAGCTGTATCTCCTGACCAGAGCTGGTGCAGATAATCATGAAAGGCACAGAGGAAGTGTACAACAGTTACACAGAGAGAAGGGAGAGGGGAATTCCACCTTTAACATTGTTTTTAATTGCACCATAATGATTTTCTAACAGACACCATGGTATGTAGCTCAGACTCTGGCCTGATTTAAAGTAAACAATAAACCGCAGTGCAGCTGAAAAGCAACTGAAAATTCCTCTGCAAGAAGGTTTTGTCCAGGGTAGATATTTAATAGCTTTTCTCCCAGAGACTTTGCCCTAAAGATACTTCTGCTATAATAATAATTAAAAAAATAATAAAACTGCCTCAACTCTTGTGTCAACAAGACTATCAAAGCAAATATTCTTGTTATTGACTTACTAATGTGAATGTGGGGGGTTAAAATGTTCTTTCTCTTAAAAAGGGGGGAACTTTGGGCCATCAAAATTGAGGTACTAACACTATAAGGTGTAGTTAAACTTAATGGTAGCTAAAACATTAAATGACTGTAGAACAGAGTTAAATCATTCTAGTTTTTCTATCATTTTCACTAGCTAAATTCCTATGGATCTACTTCCTCCCTCAAAACATGCAAAACTGTCATCTTCCTGTTTCTGATACAACTTCTTATAAGCTGAGGAGTGTTCCACATGAACTAGCAACCCAGACAAGTCTTGAAATCAATGGCACAGGCAGTACCGAAGGGTAGATGTCATTGTGAAGCAAAGTCTTTGATGTCAAAGCCTTCTCTTATCCTATTATCTAACCCTTGCCATCCCATAGCCATGTCTCATATTGTTCTGTCACTTCAGTATGTCAGGGTATCTGTTGTCACAGTTCTAGGTTATACAGCAGATCTTGCTGTAAACTGGTACAGCATGAAGAATGGGAGTTTAGTTTATCCTTTTGATAATGCTAATAAAGCATGCTGCTTGGGAAATAGAATTGATTAAAGATATGTCACTTATGAACATATCTAAACTTATGAGCTGAGACTTTTGTACAAGTTCAGATAACTTTAAAAGTCTATAACTTTACAGGCAAATTTAGATAACTAAATAAACCTCTCTAAGGTGATAGCATTTCAGCTATTATAAGTATAGTGGGTTTAGATCTTTATAATTTAAAAGCAAATTACGAAATTACAGTCATAGCATAATGAACACAGAGATATGCCTGAGTCTACAGGTAGTCTGAGATTATTCAGTAACCCGATGATTTGCTGATATGGTTGAGTCTCAACAGATTTTTTTTTTTTTTTTTTTCTTTTGTAAGAGCAAGAGAGGTTTTGACTGCTGCCATGTAGCTCAACAGGGTCCTCAGTATCTCTGAAGAAATGATCCCTCCCAAAGCCAGCTAACAGTTGTCCATGTAATCTATCCAAAACCAAAATTGTCCTGAGGAGGTACAAGCTAAGGGTCACTTTTAGGACTGGTTCCTCTACTATCAGTCTCAGAAAGATGTCAGGCTGTATGGCTGTAATATCCTTTAGGGCAGCATTGTTTGTTTTTTACATCTATTCAAACACTAATAAGATGAGGAAATGCATAATTAATAATAGTATGAGCAGGGGTGCCAAAGGCCATGACTTGCCTTTGTGACGAGTTGTGTAATATATCTGAACTGCTCTGCTAGTTCAAATACCTTACACAATGTTAACCTTATCTGCCAGCAAGCTTCTGTTACTATTTGAGCTAGGAGTGGGCAGGAGCAATTTCTGAGATATGTGTGATTCCATAGTGTTGGGTTACACTTAGAAAAAAAAAAAAATGACATTTCCTATATGTATATGTATAAAAAATACATTAAAGCAGTACAGGTTTAAAATAACCGTTCTGCTTCTAGATCAGTGGGAGGCTCTGGTTAACTGCTACATTAGCTTTTACAAAATTGTTTGGCATTTATATCTTTTTGTTTTACAAGTTTACTCTGAAAGAAGCTAGTGAAACAAAACATAAGTCTACCTTCCCCGTGAAAGTCACTTTTATGTTTCTCCTTTTTTAACTTGGCAAAGTGCTTGTAAAATGTCCTCTTGATTCTTAAATAAAACAGCATGTAAGTAGGATAGGTATGGGAATTGGGCCCCTTTCTCAAGGTTTTATAGACCGCACAGGACCTCAAACAGGAACGTTGATGTTAAATGTAGATTTTTTTTTTATTTTTTTTTTTTAAGGATTTGCACAGGGAACTTCATATTACTAAGTGATAAAAGAGAAAGAAAGAGAGCAGGTATTTCTAAGAAACTGTCAAGGAGAACTATTTCTTAATAATCAAGATGACAAAATTAAGTTCAGTTGTAATACAATTCAGGAAGAAATGGGTAATTTCAGAATAGCTATTCAGATGCTTGTGAAACTTAACAGGGAACTGGATTGCACTGTAAGAATAAGGCAGACTGTATAATTCAACATCTGGGATCCAGGAAGACCCCCAGTTGAGGGTACTATTGAAATTCAAAACCAAAAAAGAAGTGTGAGAGGGGACTCTGAAATAGCTACAATTGTGATGCCTGCCTTGTTTATGATTAAGGCTGATTAAAAATGCAAAAACTACATTTCATTGTAAAAAAACAGCTAACTGGAAGAAGGGAAAGAAAAGGCTTTTAGGATTCAGTTTTGTGATTTTTTTAAATCCTAGGATTAAATGTGGAAAGGAATACAGCTGCAGCATTTTGGGGATTGGGTTTTTTGTTTAAGACTGCAACTATGCCCTCTTTTTTCCAAGGTAAGCGAATGTTAAGTGCACTGAGATACTATTGCTCTGTTCTTCCATGCTAATAAGGCGTGCTTCCCACAGTGTGTGACAGAAAGGATGAATACCATGCAGTGCTAATGGTTAATTTGTAGTGGCATGTGTGTTCCTTGAATGTTTGTGAAGTTTCATGATTCACCATCACACAATTGAATCACTCCTTTTTTTTTTTTTTTTTATTTTTTTAAGATATAGTGATATGTAATGAGATGAAGCAATGCTGACAGGGTTTTTGAAAGATACATTGTCCTCCACAATCCATTCACTTTATTGTTATAATAATAATACCCTTTAAATTTGTTAATTTCTCACAATTTGAGGGATAGAATGAGTCCTCATTAAATAATTTCAGTATTGACCATGGTTTAAAATGTTAATTACTGTGGAATCTGTCAGAGATAGCGTCAAACCACAGTGATGCTAATCTATGTCATGGATTTGAAACTCCTTTGGGAAGCACATATTTAGACTTACTGCTGAGTGAACATGACTGCTAGGATTACAGAGGCCGTGGACAGTGAAGAAAAGCAGTAACGCTCCTTCTGACTAAAAAGTAAACAATGGGGTGATTGTCTGCTTACACTTTGGGGCTAAACAGCCCAACTGCTGAGAAGCTCTAGGTAAAAAACTGCTATCAGCAAGGAGTCTTGATGTTTTCTTCGTGGAGCTAGATGTTGTCAAGGATTCAGCTGAGCCACCCTAGTGAGTGTACAGGAAGCAAAACAGGATATTCTTGTATGGGCCCTGTTTTGCGTAATTATACAACACTTGAACTCTTGTGTATATTCCAGAATGTGTAACACACCTCTATAAAGAACAGGGAGCCATCAGCAGCAACTAGTGAGGGAAATATTCTTATGAAAAGTGCTCTTGATTGAAATCAGTGTGTTTACATTTTAATTTATCTTTGCTAAGGACTGCTCCACCTTAGTGCACCCTCAAAATTAAGAAATTATTTTCACCCGGTTTCATTTCCTGTGTTTGTTTCTTTTAACAAGCAATCTGAATTTCCGCTGTCTCTTAAAAAGAAACAATAAGGGAAATGATCAGGGAAATGTCACTTCATCAGATATCCTCAGATATTTCTCAGGAATATGCTGGATTTGATGAAATGCAGTCAAATTCCCTGAGAGGCAGCTGAGGATCTTGTTCCATTTTAGCAGAGGCTCCTCTTGTGCTCAGTGACTCCCAGATTTGTACCAGGGAACTTGGATACTCAGAAAATCCTGGCTTTTGGGGCCCACTATGTTCCTATGTGTAATTCCAGGAGCCAGAAAAAGCTGGAAGCTCTGGCTGGGTGTGCATGTGTGTGCACGTGTGTATCTACATAAGTATACTATCTGCATAATTATTATGCTGTTTTTATTTAAATGATCTATTTCAATTAGAGTCCCTTTTGTTCTGTTTCTGTAAATAAAAAACACATGTTAACTTTTGAATAATTTCTGGTTTTAATAACTTGAATCCTGCCATGTCCTGTTTGTACCACAGATAGTAATGAGACCACTGTTACGAGTGAGAGTCAAGGTTGAATATTGGAAGCTAAGTTTTGTTTTCAGCAATACTTTTTTTTTTTTCTTTTTTGTGTCTGGAAATAATGTTACCCCAACTAAAATCTAAAATCTTTGGCTAATGCAAAGCAATGGAAATCCTTTTGTGGTCTGTGGATTATAGCACAAACACAGATTTTTTTATATATTTTTTTTTTGCCGTCCTGTTATAAGACCATTCAAAAAGAAATCTGTCCCTCTCAGAAATAGAAGAAAACAAAACCAGATCCTTTATTTAAATAATGGTAGTAAAGTCATGAAAGCAAGGAAAATCTAACTAATCTGTATATGCAACCCCAAATTCTACTGTGAGGGGAAGCTGAAGCAGTGAATGTCAGCCAGGTTCCAAGAATGTAAATGAAAGCAGAATATGGTAAATTACTTGTAACTTTTTCTGTTCTTGGTCTTTAGACTAGCTAATGTCTCATAGCCTGCCTTGGTCTTTGCTCAGTACAGTGTCAGTCCCTAGTATGGAAATCAGAGGGAAGATTAGCATTAGTTCTTATATCCTGCTTTTGTTAGCAGTTTCCGTAAGGGGCTATAACTTACCCCTTTGAATCATTTTTATTCATTTATGAGAAGAATGGCACTGCATTTAATATTTGCTTTTAATGACATGAAATGGGTAAACCGTTGAATGAGCCAAACAGGCACAAAACACAAATGTCTGTCTTCTCCGTAGTCCCAGGAATGTTCTAAAGGTGAGGTTTCGTAGGGCTATTAAGCAGTCTCACCTACTTCTCCTTGATTTTTTTAAAAAACAAAGAAAAATATTTACAGAAGGAAAAAAAAAAAATTTATTAGTTTAGTGAGTGGCATATTTTTTTCTGGGGTGGCAGACAGGTGCTGGTTTCAACATAAGGGGAGAAGTAAAACCCCATGGCTGGAATGAAGCAGGGGAGTGAGGCTGCTTCCACTGTCAACAGCAGCTAAAGGAAGATTTAGGCAAGAAATCTCTATTTATTTTTTTTTAAATCTGTTCTTTTAGCTTAAAAAGTAATAGTTTTGTTAAAAATTGTTCTGTTTTCTCAATTTAAAATAGCATTTTGCAGATCCACCAGTGAAGGTATGCATAAGCAGTCTTTTTGTGGTAATAGATAAAGTGAGGCAGCTGTTTATTGGGTTTTTTTAATTGAATTTTGTGGTTTCCCCTCTTCATCATATGGGGGTTTTGCAGTTTTTTTTCTCTTCTATATTTGTCCTTTCTATACTCTTCTTTCAGATTTGTTTTTTCTCTTTCATTTCTATCCATGATTAAGATTTGGGCAGTTATAGAATCATAGAATCATAGAATGGTTTGGATTGGAAGGGACCTCAAAGATCATCTAGTTCTTTCATGTTGGTTATTCTCTTCACTTTTGCTGTAGTCATCAACTCGCAGTATCTCAGTGCAAACTGTAGTATTTCAGAATTTTATATTTCTTTATGTTCTTGCCCCTAGTTTCATGTTATTTCATGATGCTTTCACTGAGTATTGACTTCTTATTTATTTGATATTTTCTAAAGAAAAGTAAGCTCAAAAATTCTTAGGAGGTATAACAGAGAAAGACAAAATTTATAAAATATATAAATACAAAAGTTTTTTCTGCCAGAGTTTTAAAGTAGTCTCATGATTCTTAAGAGTCTAGCACATCAATTTTTTTGTGTGTTTTAGATGTCATCTTCTAGATTTTGTCAGTGCATTACCTTGAGGAGTTTTGGGCTTCAAATGTGGATGAGAGTAATTGGGGGGGTGTCACAATCTCTGCCAAATTTACTTCAGGGACATAATAGGAAACCTTCTGAACACAATTTTAGTTTGTTTTCAATCAAGCACACCAGCCCAAGATATAGTGTAGGTTACAATGAAGTCTGCACACTAACTTTTTAAAAGCTTAAAAAGAAAAATCTTACTCTCCCCCCTGCCTCTTCCCAAAGGTCTCTGGAAGAACTATCCTGGTTTGTATCCAACTCTTAGTCATTGTCATTTCTTGGGGTGTCTGTTCACTATTCCCATTGTTGCTCCTCTGTCAGCAACCTCCCCTGAACATTACCACTGCAGGTTCCCACCAGTAGGTGTGGTGGACAAAGTACTTTCAAAAGGTTAATCAGCAGCATTCATTAATAACTAGGTAACAGTATCCAGCCTGCAGGCTACTGGTTGCTGGCAAATCACTCACATGGTGCAAAACTTGTAGTTTTTGTTCGACTGGTTGAGTGCCTTGTTGCCAGGCTTCCTGCTGGAGGAGGAGCTTGGCAGGACCTTTGGGGTGTTGTGCAATGATATTCATTGAGCAGCTTTGCTGCTGGCACCTGGGAGATTTCCTTAGGCTTTGCATCTCTGTGCTGTACTCCGTCACGGGAATTTGGTATATTAAGCAAGAGCAGAATAGCCTTCCTAAGGATCCTGATTAGCTCTTAGATTGCTTCCACTTGCATTGGTGTCCAGCCTTGCTAGACTGAAATACAGGAAAATTTACTCAATACTTGATAGCCTTTTAATACTTTCCAATGGCTCCCTGTCAGGTGATTAGAAATGTGGATAAGCCCTCCTGTAACTCACTGAGAAAGACACATAGAAGAGATCAGCTTACAAAGGCACAAAAAAATCTACAGTATGCACTTCTGCAGCAGCACAGCACGTCTGTGCTCTTAACAGTGTTGCTGTCACGTACATACGGGTGAATGAAGCAACACAAAGACACAATAAATAAGTGAGGGCTTTTTGTCTGGCTAATCACTGGGTAGGCCAAATAAGGTACTCAGCCTGGGTTAATGGTTGAGATCGTGTCCTACTACATTGCTGACTAATGTACTTTTCAGACAGAAGCTTGTATCTGTAGACTTGGCCTCAGGTTTTACTGTTTTAATATCTCTATCAAAAAGATGTCAGTTCTTCATATATCTTTGTATATTCATTGCATTTTCTAGGGTAGACAAAACATTCATTTTCTAGCTAGATTCTCTATTAAGATGAAAAACAAAACAAGCAAACAAAAAAAATAAAATCACAAACTTCCTGTCTTTGTTTGGAAGATAGCAAACCACCTCAACAACAACAAAGAACAGAACCCCTTATTGAGGTCACATAATTACAAAAATAATATTTTAATTACTTCTTAGGATATTTAGCCTTAGTGCATCAAACTGGTATTTGTCAAACAGGCTTATGGCTTACTCTGAGTGATTTTAGCAATTCTGGTGGGGCTAGTTATGGTGTGAATTATTACTCAGCATGAGTAAAGAGATCAGAATTAAGCCTAGATACGGTTAGAAGGAAAGTGTTTTTTGTCTGATTTGTCTATGATAGATCTGCCCTGCTGCTAACTCCCTGGTCTTTCATTTAGTTTCTTTTTAGAGACTTTTGTTAAGACTTCCAAGGAGTCCTGAGAGGACAATTGAGCTTTTATGGCTTTTTTGCAGAAGCAGGGAGGAACAATCAAGTTGCTGGTTTTCTGGTAGTGTTGATTTATTTTCAGTTCCTTCTGCAAATGTTTTTTATGAAATTAATTTTAAAAAAATCCTAAAAAACCCCCCCCGAAACTAACCAAGTAATATAAGTCATGCTTTGAGGGAGTAAGAGTGGGGAGATTCAAGGTTAATCTGTTCAGAAGGGCTTAGTAACTAAAGAAATTAGGCAGATTCTCACAACATGCTACAAAAATGAGCCAAACTAGTTTAGACAGTAAAGTCAGTGGTCCACTTGCTGGGCTCAGTGGTGAAAAATGACTCACTGATGACCTGCAGGCTTCCCCTCAGGCAGCTTCAGGGCCCTGCTTCCCCTTTGCACAGGGAAAGGAGCCTGGTCAAATCCTGACTGCGCCTACGGGTGAGCCCCTGCGACCAGGGATCGGATGGGGCATTCCTAACTCGCCACACTCTCAGAGGAAGCCCCAGTTCTGGCTATGGGAATAGTTTCACTTTGCCATGAACTGTTTCCTACTCTCTCATCCTTTCTAGTGCTTGTATTAAGCACCTACAGCAAAACAGGGTATCAGTATGTGCTGCAGGATGGCCAAAAGAATTGATAGCCTTTGGAACCGATGGGACTAAGTTTGCTCAGGATCATGCCCTTAGTTAGCGTCCTGCAGCAAAAAGGCCTAGAGTTTAGTAAGGAAACTCTCCCAGGGATTTATAGTATTGATGGCTGTAACCAAGCCTGGCAGCTCTTGGATCTTACAGCTCTCTCTGGGCCTAATCAAAGGCCATTGACGTAAACTAAAAACATTTGACTTCAGAGAACTGTGGATCAAACTCCGTGTCTATACTGACTGAGTTTGCCCTCCCCTCAGACACAACCTCACTTTAAATTCTTTTCTTCTGACAGGCCTGTAGCCTCATTCCTCTCTCTGAAGCTGGGAGGGCATTTCATGGCCCTCTAAGATGCCCAGAAGTTACTTTTCCCTTCTCTATAGTGGAGTTTCAAATTGTGCCTAATTCAGTTTAACTGCTGGCTGACACAAAGTCCCATCCTTGTTTTCCTGATGTTAGGTTTAGAGATGATATGATATTGGCAGGATGACTTGGCAGAAAATTAACTCAATCCAACATGCTCCCTCTGCCTTCCTCCCCCTCAAAAAAAAAAAAAAAAAAAAAAAAAAAAGGAGCCACTGTCCTTTCAGCAGTTTGCCATGGATTAGTGTAATGTGACTCTGTGCCATGAGTCTCAAAAACTTTGCCAAGGGCATTATGTAAAAGCAAAGTTAATTTGGGTTAAGGCAGAGAACCCAGACAAAGAAAACATTAAGAAGAATTTGAATGAAAATTATATTAAAAGTATTATTACCAGCATACAAGATCTGGTCTAGAGGTATTAATTGGGTGCTGATCCAAAGATAATGCTTAAAATGGATATTACAAGTGTGGAAACTAAATTTATGTTGTTATACTTACTATGATTCTCCTTTTTTTTTTCTTTTTTTTTTTTTTCTCAACCCAGTTAGCTGTCAGTCAACCTTTAACACCTTGTTGAAAGGAGCTTGTTCTTGATTTTCAGCCAAGTGTTCCTGGGCTACTGCAGATATAATGTCACTGCAAATAGGTGAATGTCTCCCCATTCTTTCCTTTTTCTCCTACAGACTTTGGCATTTATTTTCAAGCTCAGTTGTTCAGGCTTTGTTAGCAAGCTATCTTTTACCTTTTTCTTTTGCCCAGACGTTGCTGCATAAATAACTTCAGATTTACATGATTAGCTTGATTTCTTTCCTTCACTTCAGATATAAACTCATTTTAATTTCTTTCATTTTAATTTAGATGGTGTAAATGTCATCTACTCACATATTCCCATTTCAGAGTATACCCTTGAACCTCACTTAAAGGCTTGAACTCTTTTACTTTGAGTGTGCACGTTTTGAAAATAAAAACTTATAAAAGGACTAAGACTGTTATTAACTTCCAACTTGCAGTACTTTCAACATGTCTCCTTACCCCTATTGGGAGACCAAGCAAATGTTCTCGGTTTCCCTTGACACAGCAGTGAGAGATTCTCCTTATGTGTCCTCTCTTCTCCATGGTTTGAAAATTAAAACTCTGTCTTTACCTATAAGATGTGCAGCATATCTTTCTGAAAGAGAAAGTTCATATCAGATTCAAGCTATCCAGCTGTTTCAGAGCTCTACTTTTATGTTAGGTTTTTGGATTTCATGAGGTTGGAGGCACACTTGCATGTGAAAATTCATAATTGTACCTTTTAGTAATTCTCATTAGCAAAGGTATTATTCTTTATTTTTCAGTCTGATGTTCTATTTGAATTTTTATAATTTGGGAATGAGTTCAAATTCTTACAGTAAAATAACTGAGAAAAAAATAGGTTACTTAGAACAAATGGAAGAACAGATAATTTGTAAAGTTGGAGGTGAAGCAATTGCCCTATATAGCTCATGAGCATCCTTACTGAAGTATGTTTGAAGTTCTACTCTCTCAATGAAATACCTATTTGCTAGATAGTTTTCTAGTGACTGCTTGTTCTTCTCTGATGTAAATTATATGTGAAATGTTGTAAGCTAAGTTGTGTAGGTATTGTCATTGTGAGCAAAGGAGCTGCTAGTGGCTTCATGAAAATTTTCACAGGTGATGAGAGATAACTGCAGTTTCCAAAATGACCAAGAACCAAGCAGGATTTTTATTTAGCATATCTTTTTTTCATTTTGTACCTTCTGTGTCAACTGTAACTAGCACAAGTCCTCCCTTCCTCCTCATTGAGGAAGCTAGAGGTTTAGATTGTATGCTGTGCAATGGAGCTTTTTATTCAAGTAAATGGAAAAGTATATTGGAATGTTTTCAAATTAATTAGTTGGAAGAAGCTGAGGCTCTTGCCACTGAGATCCTTTGGAAAATTGCAGCTACATGATTTTTGTGCACTTATGGCTCTGTAATTGTTAAGTCAGAAGTGAAATGTGTAACATGAGAAGTGAGAAAAGGTACCAACTCTCATGACAACGGACTTGAAGTGACTCCTTGAGGGTCAGTTGTTCCTTTGTCTTCATTAAGTAAATCTACAAATAAAGATTTTTTTATTTTTTTTTTTTTTTAGCAATATATTGTTTTAAAGTTCTATCGGAGGATTTAGGAAATAAGAGACTTCCTAGCTGGAGTATAAAGTTGGGAAAATGTAGAAGTGTTTTCTTCATTGTCTTTATATTTATGCTTCTGGAAATTGCTGTATCAGTATAATAATCCTATTGCTTATTCCTCTAGCTGGGACCTCCCCAAAGAAAAAAGTTCAGGGAAATACCGAGGTTGGAAGGGACAGGATGAGAAACGCATGCTTTGCAAAGGGTCTTCTCTATCGTCTCTATCTCTCATTGTCATGCTCAGCAACCCTGTCCTTACAGGAGGAAGTACAGGGATGTCTTTATACAGAAGTGGAAGTCTCCCAAAGACTGAATTTTGTCTGTACCATCAGAGAATAAAATTGCATAGAGCTGGCTTCAGATGTAACCACAATAGGTCCAGCGGCACTTTCACCAGTTAGCTCCAGATTGGAATTAGGACCTTTAGTTCTGTTGACCTTGTGTTGTCTCAAGCTTTCTGTCAAGTCCCTAGCCTTTCTCTCTCACCTCTTTTCTGCTGATTTATTTTCTCAGAAACTAGAGAGATGTAAATAGGTGAATAGATGCTGTTGTAGAGGAGAAACAGGAAGGTGGGATTGGGGAGGGAAGGAGTCCTGTGCTTTTAGGAGGAAAACATCTATGAAGGAGAGAAAAGTTGTGGAAAGAACTGCATGTTTTGAGGGGTTTGAGAAAGACACCTTCTACTGGTAAGATGAAGAAGATAGGGGAGAGACTTCTCCATACATAGCCCCAAAAGTCCCTTGCATTTCCCTAGGACACCTTTAACCAGCTTTGCCCCATTATGCTATGTGCACATGATGATCTTTCCAAGACGACAGCACCTTAAAAATCCCAGTGGTCCTGTCATGCAAACACCACCCACTTTAATTTTTGTTTACATCACTGAGGAAAAACTTGAACTGGGGACTTCTCTGTCACATACAAAGTATGCCAAAACATGCCTTCTCATAAAATCAAAAACTTCTCTCTTAAGCTATAGAGTCTTTTATGTTCTGTGGGCTATAGCCCTGGCCTGGGAAACTTATGACCTGGGTTCAGCTTTATATTCTGACGAATTCAGTGTGAAAACTGGTCAAAATAGAGCATACCCAGCAGACTACATTTAGCCTCAAAACAACCACTTTAATACTATTTTGTTTTTGCAAATCTTTGAAAGGCTTTTTATGAGATCAAAGTAGGGGAACAACAAATTTCAAAACCACAGCATTGCTACGAAAAGGATTTTCTGTCTTCCCATCTTCCCAGTTCTAATTATGTGGCTTCACTCAAAACAAGTGTTTTCCTTCTCAGAAGCCGTGCTAGTGGCTAAAAACATGGAAACTGAGTTCTGCTCTGTTGCTGAAAAATTCAGATTCACTTGCAGTAATTTCCTCTTGATTCTAAATGTCCCCTATTGAATAAATAAGGAAAGGAGGTATCTTGCATGCTAAAAGCTTTTCTGTATTTCCTTTTTTACAGGCATATGGAAATTAGTGTAATATTTGCTTTTCTCAAAAATGAAAACTTAACCTAGAAGATCTGCAAGTTGCCTTGATTTTTCTCATTTTTAAAGGAAAGAATTCTTAGGACTCATTCTATGAGTGTAAATTTCACTAAGTGCAGCTGAGAGCACATTATAAGGTTTCCCAGGGTATTTTGCTCTCCTTACCTGATTCCACTGGGTCTTTGAATCCACCTATTGCATTCATGGCTTCTAAAAATCCTTCCTTTGAACACTTACTTTGGGTTTCCTTTTTCTTTTAATATACTAAAGTTATTTTCTTTAATTACTGTTATGTCTGTGTGTAAGATCAGTGAACAAAAAGCCCTATCAATTTCTCGTTTGTATTTGCAATTTGATTCTGAGATCATTGTTCCCAAAGCTGTTCTGAACTTTCTTCTGTTCAGCTATGGAAAAGAGTACTGCTCTCTTACCCAAAATGGAACAATCTCAGGAGAAATACTGCCTTGTTTTCAGAACACTGCATTTTGTCATCTTGAGAGAAGGCATCCAGTCTATCTACCAGCTTATATTCTAAAAAGATGAGCTTTAGGACTTAGTCATAAGGCTGATTTTCCTGTAGTCCTAAACCCTACATAGTCCTTCACATGAGTGCAAGATGGGTATAAAATGCTACCATATCAGAATGGTTGTACTGTATTGGTCTGAATATAAAGAGAGGTTATAAAAGACTGGAGGGGGTTCCCACTTCCCAGGCCACACTTCCCAATATCTAGATTGGACGTGTGGCCTGTAACCATCTCTTCTATTCCATACTTCCTCCACCACCCCCCAACAGCAGCACTGAATTTTAGGCAGTAGGAGGTAAAACAAAAACAAGTCTTGCATTCAGAAGGACACCAGGTCTAATGCTTCTTTGCTGGAGATCAACATGCCAGGCAAAGAATCAGCAAGGCAAGTAGGCTCCGTACCTCCTGTGGGGCAGACTTGGTATGGGAAGGGTGGTAGTGGAGCAGTGCTTAACGTTTACCTTGTGTAATAAAAACTATTTCTCCCTTACTTTTCGAAGTGAGGAAGATTTCCCCCTATTTCCGAGTGATGCGAAGGGTGCAGGCAGTACAAGGGAAGGTGCAACTTTTAAGGAGAAAGATGGTCCCAGTTTCTAGGAGAATGAGCACAATAAAAACCATTGTGTTCTATTTCTTAAAGACGTGTTCAAGCATGGTTTTTGAAAAAGCAATGGTGTATCTGCAGCAGAATAATGTAAGCATAATCTTTAGCAAATTCTAGAGCTGTTATGTTTAAGCTGCAGACATATACATCTCAATTACGCTATCTTTCAGTGAAATGAACTAAGCTCTATGGGCCTGTAATTTTAATGCTGACGTGACTCTTTTAAACAGTCCATTCAAGATAAAGATACATAAAACAAAAAAGCTCCTCTTCTGTGTTGCACATATTTGAAAAACATAATTTTAAAATAACTACAACCTTTAATCCTTGAGGAAATTTCTTTCTAACATGATATTGTTTT
>NW_010291538.1:0-3904 GCF_000700745.2 Antrostomus carolinensis | reverse complement strand
AACCCCAACCTTTCCTGTCTCCCCCACACTTTAAAAATAGACCATTTCTAAAAAAGTGACCATTGCCAACCTGAGGCAGAGGGCAGCATTCACCACCTTATGGAACACTACAACTCCTGATGATTCTCAGCTACTTTTAAACTTCTCTTTCTCTGTACAATACCAATAACATCTTAAACAATGGATTGGCTCATATGGCCTATTGCAGGATTGTTCAGTGAATAAATGACATTGCCATTAGCGTTCAGTTATAAGTACATTTGAATTTTAAACCGAACATATGCTACTTCTCTGCTTGAAACTAGCAGCTTTTGCTTTCAAAAACCACGCCACAGACCCAGGCATGCCTTAATAGTAATACTTAGCATCGAAAATGTCAAAGCTCTTTAAAGAAGATAGTATCAATATCTCAATTTGATCCATTAGATACAGATATTAAAGAAGTTTCTTACTTGAGGCTGCACAGTGATCAAAACTGATATAAGAATAGAGCTCCTGTGTCTTGGCTGTGAGCTTGATTTAGTTTCGCATTTACTACTCTGGCTATCAATTCCAAACTAAGCTTTTATTCATATGAGGATTTTCTTGCTGCAAAGCTGTTATTCTCTTTTTCTTTCCTTTGATAATATTGAAGATCATCTGTCTCAGCTTAAAATCAAATTCTTGTAGCCAGTTTAGGCTGGAGAATTCCTTGAGTACTCTGTTATTAATAACTCTAGTTTCATGCTCCCCTCCCCCATAACCCTTGCATAATAATTTCTTCTAATAAAGTATTTTTTATCAGGTCAGAAATCTATGAAAGAATAGAAAACACTTCTTGGCTCCCAGACACATGCAAATCACTTCATTATTTATTAATTCTTATTATTTAAGACTGAACAACAGATAAGATAAACACATTTTAAAAAATAATAAAAATTAGTAATGAAACACTTGTCTGCTTCATTTGGCAAAGAATAAGTCTGGGACTGTTATCAAATACCAGGAGTAAGTAGAGGAGAAAGTAAGAGAGGGAGGTAAATGGAAAGATTATGTAGGGATGGGGATACTGTGCACTCACTCAGTTAAGCCTATGGAACAATCTGTTTAGCCACAAAGCCAGATCCTGAAGTAACTTCACTGAATCCAGTGGAAATTTTTTTGCTTTAGAGAGAATATTATTCTCTCTCCAAGCATTAACTGGGAATCTTCATATTCTCTGAGCTGATTTCAAAGGAACATCTTCAGATTTCAGTGACGATAGCTGAAAGTAAGGTTTGCCCAGAATTTCACAGATTACGATGAGAAGGGTTTCACTGTTTTGTTTCACAGCAAGTGATGAGGGAGTTTTAAATCTGCACTGGCTAAGATCACTTTGAACCTATTTGCAGCTGACTATTGGCCACCACTTTGAAATTTAAGAGAAACCAAACATATTTCAGGAGGTTTATTTCAACCACAGATAGAAAACAATGGGGTCCCACCGCAAGCTGAGAGCCTGCTCCTTTTAAAGGAGCACATGCCACTTCAAGAAAAAAAGCATGAAAGGAAGCAATGGTGTGCAAATCAAAATAATACCTTTGTCTTTCTCACTGAATCCATGGTTGGGTAAGAATAGACTGTAGGGGAAGAATTCAGACTTGTCTCCGAAGGCAACTGCTTTTCTTCTGGGCAAGAAAGAAACAGTTTTAATGGTGGTGGCAGCCTTCCACTGAATGGCCTTAATTTTCATGACCAATAAAAGCAGGTGGCAACAATGCTTTCTTCAGATAACTAATTGTTGAAGATTAAGAATTTATTAGTTTGTATTTGGTTTTGTGGTTTGTTTTTTGTTGGTGGTGTTTTTTGGTTTGGTTTTTTTTTTTTTTTCATTAACCTCCTTCTGCCAAACTGAGCTCCTGGATTCATTCATTCACCTTTCCTTCCTTCCTCCATCCCTCCTTCTCTATCTGCAACACCATTCTGGCACTCCTCAAGGTTCACTAACCAAGGGAGATGTCTCCCACATCCTTCACTTTGCTAGACAAATATAGATTTATTTCTGGCCAGGGATGTGATCGAATTTATCATGCTTTGCTTTTTAATGCTTGTAATATTTGTATTTTAAATCCACTAATATGTTATCCTTGTTTGTTTTGGTTTTGTGCTTTCTGCAGGTGAAAACACTCCAGGGACATCACTTCACCTGAAGCTGGACACAATGAGACCTCATCTTGGGTAAGAGACCCGTAAGGGTTTGGAGGTCCTACTGTGGCAGACTTAATTTGGCTTCTTCTTCACCCCCCTTTCCTTTTATCCTTTCTATAAAGCATTTCTGATCAAGTTGAGCTGAAGGTAGACCCCTTAAATTTTGCATGTGCATTTATTGGCTAGCTGAATTAACTCTGTCCTTGGCAATTTTCACTGCTGTTACTCAGTGCAATGATGCCTGTCAACCCTCTGAGCCTGCAAGCTAGCTCAGGACCCAGGCTCAGATCCCAACATTGCAGCGTGACATGCTGCTACTTAAGCACTTAATTATACCTAAGGAGACAACGATCCATATTGTACCCTTTACAAAAGAGCCACAAGGAAAAATAAAGTCCCACTGCCTTGCTAGCCAAGGGGATGTTTGCCAGCACCAGGTGGTGGGAAGCATGAGGCAAGTGAGAGGGGTGACTCCTGGCACTGCTTGTGCAGTCACGGTAACAACAAAAAAAACAAAAACAACAAAACATGTTGCTTTTGAGAGAGAGGGCAGTAGCATTTGGCATTTGATGTCAAGGGGCTGAAAAGGGTGCCATGTGAGGCTGAAAAGCCTTGCAGGGGTTCCTAATGAACCATTTTCTGCGCTCCCTGTCCTACTTGGATGATTTTACTTAGCTGGCTACTGTGCTCTTGTGTCCAGGTTTTGCCAAGTGGTTATCTTCCTGCTTGTGTCTGTTTATTCTGTATTCACCTCTCTGTCTGGCAGGGTGCAACTGAATATCAATGAAGCTATTGGGATTTTTCTGTCTGATTGAGCTAATCTCTTCTGGAGTGCTACCAGTGGTCTAATTTAATTACCTTGTTTCAAACACAGTTTTAGTGGGAAATGCAGAGGAATATGAACATGAAATTCATCTATATATGTAAACATATCCTGTGCTTGTTTTATATTTTCTATGATATCTGTATCCAACTCCTCTTTTCTGGTAATAATGGACAATCTCTAAGTCACTGGGCAGGGACAACAAGTGAGTTTAGTGGCAAGTGTAGGCCTTGCAGGCTTTCTGAAGTTTAATAGCTTCATGTAAGCTACAGAAGCAGAATCATAGAATCGTTTTGTTTGGAAAAGAGCTTTAAGACCATTGAGTCCAACCGTAAACCTAAAACTACCGAGTCTGCTTCTGCCTCCGGGGATGGTGACTCAACCACTTCCCTGGGCAGCCTGTTCCAGTGCCTGATAAGCCTTTCGGTGAAGAAATTTTCCCTAATATCCAATCTAAACCTGCTGTGGTGCAACTTGAGGCCATTTCCTCTTGTTCTATCATTTGTTGCTTGGGAGAAGAGACTGAGACCCACCTTGCTACAATCTCCTTTCAGGTAGTTGTAGAGAGCAGTAAGGTCCCTCCTGAGCCTCCTTTTCTCCAGACTATGCAACCTCAGTTCCCTCAGCCACCCCTCATAAGACTTGAGCTCTAGAAACCTCACTGGTTTCATTGCCCTTCTTTGGACACACTCCAGCACCTAAATGTCTTTCTTGTAGTGAGGGGCCCAAAACTGCAGTATTTGAGGTACAGCCTCACCAGTGATGAATACAGGGGAGAATGACTCCCCTAGTCCTCATGACCACACTATTTCTGATACTCACTTTCCTTTGAATACTAATAACATTATGCTGCAACTTAATCTTAAAGAATTTTGTCTTCTCCTATTAGCCTGCCCCCCCTCCCCAACGCCCGCC
>NW_010291537.1:0-6037 GCF_000700745.2 Antrostomus carolinensis | reverse complement strand
TCCAGCTCACAACGTTCTGTGATTCTGTGACCTTATTTAGTGTGAGGGAGTGGCTTAAATACACAAATCCACTGAGATTTTTAAATGCTGGGTGTTGAGTTGTTGCAATACCCACAAAAACCCCACAGAAGCCAGCAGTGCTTGGCACCATCATTCACATTCCTTCTTTCTTCTCCATCACTTGGTAGTAAGCAGAACAGTCAGATTTTCATGTCTTCCTGGTGGTTCTTTTTCCTGTTAAATTAAAGGCAAGTGTAATGGTCTCCAATGGCACGTGATGAGATATCCTTGATTCCAGAAAAATGAGATACAAGAAAAATCTCTCTGAACTTTGCTAGCTGTGAGTGTAAAACTGTTGTGAGCTGTCAACTGCTGTGTAGACAGACAGCTGTGTAGACAAGAGTTCTTAACATCCAAGGCAACCAGCGAGGGCCTTAATTCAGGACACAAGTCCGTATCACAGTCAGTTCTAGCTAGTCACATCTTCAAAGCACTTCACGGCAGTATGTGGAAAAGCTGAGCAAACTCAAAGTAGGAGAATTCTGCGTGCTGAACAAGGGAGAGCCACTAGAAAGTACATTCAGGTAGAAAAATCCATCTCCCTTTTTCTGACAAAGAAAGGGAGATCCACCTTGTGCTGATGCAGCTGGAGGGAAAACCAACCCAGTTATTGTAAAACAAGAGTCAAGTCAGCAATAATCCACAGCATTTCCTGAAAGTGTCAGGTTCTTCCCCTTGCAGTCTTCAAAATTTCCATAGAGATGAGCTGCAGTTTAGGAGGGTTGGTGGGTAGATAAACCAGTGTCCTGGCCTGTTTTGTTCCTTAGTGCCCACTAAGCCCACAGTGAGGACACAAAACCTCAGAAGGTTCGGACAGTCAGCGTTTTGTCAAGCATATGTGAACCTATAGTGTCATAAGACTGTGACAGAAGACAATCAGGAAAAGAGCAAACCACAGACAGGGGGAAAATCCAGAATTATTATCTTTGCAGACTATATATAACTGATGTGACTAGCTTACAGAGTTTTCTCAAATTGAGCTCTTAATCAAAAGGTGCTCTGGCTCTCAACAGATAACTTGTGAGATGATGCAATAGGTGTTTTTCAAATGCAATAGGTCACCATCGAACTGTGGTGACACCACTGGCTATGATTTTTATGAAATACATCTCATACACGGAGAGAATTAGCGTATCAAAAGGGTTTAATTTATTTCTGTGTTGTAACTTGCATAGTAGCATTAATTTAGTTTGTCTCAAGAGATTGCACTGAAGCAGGTAAATAGGTGAATAAAGCAATAAACCTACAAATAAACACCAGTGTGCAATAAATTCTGTCATGAAAGTAGGATTATAGATCATGGAGGGAAATCATGACAACAAGACATGAAGATGAAAAATTTTCAGAGATTTTCATACCAGCTGGTAGAAGTGCCTTGTGTTTTCAGGTGATTCAGTCTTAATGCTTGCTGCTTATTTTTGACATGGTAGCTTTCCAAAGCTGCAGCTTTTCACTGCAGTGCAGAGACACTCCTCCAGCTGGCTTTCTGCCAAGGAGAAAAGAAACAGGAGACATGCAAACTAGAGTGAAAGCTTAAAAAGAATATCCAAGCATGGCTCTGTACCATACAGACGAACCTATAGGGGAGACTGTTTACAATTAACAGATAGGTTTTTATGATGGGATCCATTTGCATTCTTCTACTGTACCATGAAATGGCAGAATAATGATAATTTTGTTGCTTTCTGATGTGAATCAGAGCTGTCTGTGGTCACGGTAGAATTGGGGTGACTTGAGTCTTAGTGTGTGTGCACTGCATTAGTCAGTGAAATGAGGGATTCCTGCCAAGTTGCTCCATTTCCCTGTAAATTCACACTCTGGATCCATATAACAGATCTGTATAGTAATTATGGTGTGAGTTTCTGCTTTCATGCACTGCAGTAGTAGCTGACACCCCCATGAAATACCAAAAGCTGACTGGGTTGATTACTGATATTAGATGTACCGACAAACATCAGAGAATGAGAGGTGGCAAAAGCAGACAAAAGAATTACCTCCAAACAGAGAAGGACAATGAATCACAGGTAAATGTCTATTATAAAAACAGATTTAGAAAGTAGTCTCAAAATAGCCTAAAAATGATCTTCATCATGTTGCAGGAAGAACAATCTACACAATTTCAGTTTCTCAATCCTTTAGCCTGGAATGATGACTTCTGTCCTCTCCAGCTAAAAATGTCCATATGAATAAAAGTACTTCGGGGAGACAGAGATCTATGGCAGTAGCTGAATGAGGATAATGCCTTTAACTGAGGTAAATATAATGTTATTTTGTCTGTGACATTTCTAAGAAGGAGGGAAAAATAGGGACTGCCTAAAGGGACTTTGTTCAGGCCTTGATTCCTCCCGTGGTGAGCGCAGCTGTCCTTAGGTAGAGCAGAAGAATTCAGCTTTGATAATGCTTCCATGTAGAGATGAAGCCATGTAGCCATTTATACTTCCAGGATGTGTTGTAAGATACAGAAAGAGAAACAAAGGGCTAAGCCCTTCAGTTTAACCAAACCACATATATTTGTGCTTCTATTTAACCCCATGGGTGATGTATCAGAGTAGTACTCCTAGTCCTCCCACTTTTGTCTTCCAGAAGGTGTTACAAGACACTGAATGTCTCCTGTGCAATTTGGAACAACTGCAGCTCTGATCAAGACTAGGACCTAAGTGCCTATGAAATTATCATGTATATTCATCACCTCATTTCCAGTGATCCAGAGCTTTGGAATTAAAATAGGTGTTTATCAGATCACGAAAGGTACTAATTTATACTGATGCAGCAGTCCCTCTTTGAAGGCAAGGGGATGTTTAATCGATCAGATATTAAATACAAAGTGGCCAGAATTCTTACCTCTTTGTTTCACCTTTCCTCATAACTAAAACCAGTCGAAATAATGTAGCTGAAAGAGTCAGGCAAAGCACAAGCATTATAAAAAAAAAAAAAAAAAAAAAAAAAAAAGAGAGCACAAATGGAATAGTACAAAGGTTTTTTGCAGACTGAACTGCACAGGTTACCAGCAGCCTCACTGAACAGTGCAAAGAAACTATAACACTGCACTTTCCACCATAAATGTGGATGTCTCTTTCACAACTTCCCTTGCTCAGTAAAATCATGTGGTGATTTTAAGATTTCTCCAGAAGAAGGGTGCAGAGAAACTGTGATCCTGGCTTATAGTGAAATAGCTAAATTGCATATTACATGGTGCATTTTGTGTTACTAAATACATTAGGAGTATTCAAAGGAAGTGATATGCCAGTCAATATATAAAATGTACACTTAAGAAGGAAGTTAATTTGCTGTGGCAACCTTAGCAATGTAAGGCTCACATGATTAAATATCTGTCCTTTTTTTTTTTTGCATTCATATGGTGAACACTTCTTTGTGATCAGTCTTTCACTAATTAAGAATACTGATGCATTGCATTAATGGTAAGAGCTTTTGCCTAAAGGCTACACGAGAGAATAAATTGCATTGTCATTCACGGTTGATGCTAGTCCCACTGCATATATTTCAATGTTCTACTACTCCTGGAGCACACAGTCTCTAAACACTGGTTAAGTGATCAAATAAACCACAGATCTTGTATGTCTGCACTGAAATTCAACAGCAATGAAAGACTAAGTAAACCAACTTAAAATGAACATAGAAATATCTGACTAAAATAAAGTTTGACAAAGAGGTGTATGTAGATATTAGAAATAAGGTAATTAAAAAAATGCTGTTTCACTTACCCTCTGGGACTGATTTAGAGGCTTGTCTGTCCTGCAGGATTTGGCATTACTGTGACCTAAGGAAGCAGTCCTCAGGTCTGCTGCTTAAGGAGTTTGTGATACAAGTACATCAAGAGAAGTAGAAACTTATAAAACTTACACTTTCATGTCTCAAAAGGTAACACAAGCAAATTCATTGTTTAAATGTATTTATCCCACAGAACAGCTCACAGTAACATATTTAAATCCTGCAGTCCTATGTCCATCCATACACTATTCTTTAAAACTACTTTAGCTTTAACATCTGATTGAAACATTGCGTCAGTGGCCCATACGTTACTCTTGGGTCAGCTTTGTGGAGCTTTAGGAAGTGTTTTCTCAGCATGGAGAATTTATCCTTCTCAAAGAAATGCACACGGGTGTCAGCAGGGCACCCTCTAGGGACCACTGCACAATTGTTTGTACACGACTGCATTCTGAGGATGATTTAACGTCAGCAGGTCTGTGAATGAGAGATGGACAATGCTCGCCATGTTCCAAACAGATATTGGGTGAAACTCTAAGCCTTCTGAAGTCCAATAAAAATATACCATATACACGGTGTCTGCACCTTTGTCAGACAGAGATCTAATGGCTATAGAACCTGTCTGAATTTCCATGTTATCATGCCAACAAAAGATGAAGTAAGGTACCTGATAAATAAATGTAATATGCTTGTAAGGTTTCATAATCTTCAAAAATTATTATGCCTGGGTTTTTTTTCCCTTCCCTTTTAAAAATTCTGCTACTGATTCCCCCTCTTGGCCCAGCTGTCTGTCATGCTTTCTTCAAAACAGAAATTACAACCTTTGCAGATATCCATTCATTCTCTTTTCACTCTGTCCATGTTAAAGCTAATGGTCAAAGTTACAGTTAGTTTGTGCCTGCTATAAATTATTCCAGTAACTTCATCAGAACATTACTTCTTACACTAGCAAAAACAAACAAATATTTATTTTAAAAAGATAGACTGTTGAGATTAGGTGGAAAGGAATATGAAAATAATACAGACAATTCTCCAAAGGTGTTTCTGGTTGAAGCAAAAGTTGTGTTCTTATCGGGCTGAGTTAATGTCTCACTCAACAGTACAAAGCAAAACCTGAATGAAGACTGGGCAGTTTTAATAACACTTAGCAGGCTGCAGAAATGGCTTTTGGCTCCCCAAGGCTTTGTGACTTCACTTTTGACTGTTTATGCTGTACAAGTGATATGCTTTTGCTGGTCTTTTACTTCAGGTCCTAGCTGTTGTGTGATAAGAATATGGGTAAAAATACTACAATTACGGAAGAGGAGAATGCTCTACAGCAAGAACTGAATGACCTTGAAGACTACAAAAATGAAAACAGGATGAAATTCAGTATTGCAGAGAGTAAGGTTGTGTACTTGGTGACTGCGAATAAGAATTTCTGTTACTAGTTAGGCACTGATCACCTGAAAATGACTGAGGAGGTTGAAGCCCTAGGTATTTTACTTGCTTAAAAGCCAACTGACTTTACAGCATGATGGAGCCATGAAAAAGCCACAGTTTGTCGGTTCCAGGATGAATCAGATTAAGTACTTCCAGCGGAGATCAAAGAGTACTAATGTCAGCAGGCAGTACTGATCTCTTCTAGAATACTGCATACAGTTCTGGTCACACATGTTGAAGGAATTCAGACCTGAAGAGTGTAGAGAAGGGCTGCTGAGGTGAGAGGAGAAAGTATGGTGCAAAGTGCTAAGAAGGGTGCTAAGGAGAAACTATTTTACAGATAAAAGGGACTGAATAGTTCATCATACCAGAATAAAGACTAGATTGTAAAGACTATGGGTTGCACCATATATTAGGAAAAATAGCAAGGACAAAAAAAGAACAAGGGCTGCTGAAGGACAGTAATGGCATGAGAACAAACATATAAACCAGCCACGAGCAAAAGTAGACAAGAAATCAGAATCATAGAATGTCTTGAGCTGGAAGGGACCCACAAGGATCATAGAGTCCCACTCCTGACTCCACATATGGCAACCTAAAAGTTAAACCATATATCTAAGAGCATTGTCCAAATGCTTCTTGAACACCATTCTTATTTGTGTGTTGGTACCAGCTCTGTGACATGGTCCTGGAGAAAGGTGGGAACTCTAACAGCTTACGGAACTCCACAGCAACATGCTGTGGAGATGGTGCTTTGGTCACACACCAGGCAATGACAGAAGATGCTGCGGTACCTCGGTCCTGCACAGGACAATCCCAACATTCACAC
>NW_010291536.1:32120-33007 GCF_000700745.2 Antrostomus carolinensis | reverse complement strand
CGGGGGCCGCAGAGCCGGGGAAAGGCACGACCTTGCAGTGACACAGGGAGGGCCGAGCCGGGCCCTGCCATGGCCGGGGAACATGAGCCGAGCAGCTGTGCAGCGCTTGGCCGGGGGCCGAGGGACACGGGCTGCCAGCGGCCAGCGCAGAGCTGCTCTGAGCCGCCCTGCAAAGATCCTCTGGGGCAAGCGTGGCCAGCTCCCTTGGAAAACAAAATGCCTTCCTGGAGGGAAAAAAAAATAATAATTTAAACAAAAAAAGAGAGACAGCTTCAACCAAGAAATAGCCACAGGCAGATTTTGTTTTTAAAGCATTTTTATTTTGTTCATTTTGAATTGAATTTTTATGTGATTTGTTTCACTGCAAATGGACACATTTTGAAATACCATGTGTTCCCTCCTCTCTGCCCAGAGGGAGGTTGGCTGCTGACCCAAAGCAGGAGCTGGAGGGCTGTGCCTGCTGAGGATGGACATGCCACAAGCTCTTCATTTTCCTTAGTAGCTCTGCACCTTTTCCAAGGTAAGGACAGTCCTCAGAAAGCAGGAAGCCTCGAGCAAAATACCCTCCCTCTACCTGGTATTGATTTTATTGCACCTGGCAAAGAAGAGGGACAATAGCTGGGGGAGGCAGAGGAAGAAAAACAAGATTTCCTTCCACTCTTTTTTTTTTTTTTTTTTTTTTTTTTTTTAAATAAAACAAAGTGTAATGTCATGCCCACATCCCATGCAATCCATTGCCCTTGTGGGGGTCTCAGGTGAGCACCCGCTGTTTTCCCAAGAGCCTCCCGAACAGCCAGTGTTCAGGCTCAGCGCGGGGCCCCGCCAAGCCCCAGCTCCAGCAGAGCAGGTCCCCGTTCCTGCCGCATTCCGCAGCGTTCCCCCCCTGC
>NW_010291536.1:27013-31960 GCF_000700745.2 Antrostomus carolinensis | reverse complement strand
TGGCAGCACAGCTGCACCCATCGCTGGCTGCCATCGCGTGCAGATCTACTGATTACATCTCAGTTGTCACGCCACTCAGTGAGAAGCAAAGCTAAATTAGAGCAACTAATTGCACCTCTCTTTGAAACAATCAGGATGACAAATCAGTGGTAATCTCTTCGGTTCTAGAGGGAAGCTATTGCAGCTCCCTTACAGGGATTAATCAGCTTTTCATCAGTGTTATTGTACCAATGCTGCCTCAGGAGGAGCCCTGAGGCCACGCCAGCCGGGCTCACAACACGGGGACACCAAGGTTTGTGGGTGCTGGTGGAGAAGGCAAGCACTGCCAGGTTGCTCATTGCCAACCCTCATCCACACCAGCAAGGCTGGCGGCTCACCATCCATCGCACCCTTTGCTCAGAGGAGACCCTGCCCGGTGGGTGTCCAGATGCCACACCGTGCCGTCCAGGAGGTCTGGGGCTGGGCTCAGGAGCCAGCACAGCTCCAGGCAGGGCAGGTAGCCCAGCTGAGACAGCCAGCCTGCAGGGGACACCAGGCCAAGGAACAGCAAGTGGAGTATCGAGGGGCACCAAGGCCACCCTGCTGCCACTGGACCCACACTGACCAGCCCTGCCAGCCCACGCACTCAGACCAACAGCCCTCAGAGCCCTGCACATGAGGACCAAAGCCCTGAACAGCTCTGCTGTGCCCTGGAAAAACTCTGCAGAGGGCACATGGCACTTCAGTCCCGTTTCAGTTCACACAAGCACTGGTCACTCTGTTCCCTCCCCAGCACAGCCCTGCTCTCCCTGGCAAAGGGGTCCACGCAGGGCTGGGGAGAAGCCCCTGCCTGGCCTTTCCTGGGGAGCTCCATGGGGATGGACCTGCAGCACCTACACGCCAGACGTTGCCTGGGCAGATACCTGCCTCGTCAACCCCGTCCCAGCACTACCCTGGAAGCTGAGCAGGAGCCTAGGGAGACCTTTGCTGCTGCAGCCCCTCTGGGGCTGAGGAGAGGGTCCTCCCGGCAGGAAGGGCCAGTCAGCATCTCCAGCCAGAGCTGAGTCCTGTGCTCAAATCCTCTCTCTAGAAAACACCTCTGTGAAAGCAGCTGGCTGGTGGTATTCAGGCAATTGTCGCTCCCAAAGTGGTACTAATCCCCAGCACACCCTACAACTCTATATACACCCCACCTCCCTCTCTCCACCAGCATGACCATGGTGCACCTGCCTGTGGGCAAAGCCTGGCTAAACTCATGTCCATCCTGCCTCCCACTGGGAGCCTACCAGATCTACCAGGCGTTAGGCATGGTCCTCTCTTAGGTGCAGGTCAGTGCCACTGCCAGGGAGCCTGCCCAGTGCAGCAGCTCTGAGGGGGAAGCTGCCCAGCCACGTCGTGGAAGATGGTCCTCGGAGGCCAGGAGATGGTTGGCAACAAGGCCAGCATGGTGCTGCACCAGGGCACGGTCCAAGCGGGCATCCATGTGGCTCTGGGACAAACCACCACCTGCAAGGGATGGAGAGCAGACAGGATTAACAAAACTCAGCCATGGTTATGGCAGCCCAGCTCCCAGCAGCTCCAGGTGGCTTCAGAACCAGTCCCTGCTCAGGCAGGAGAGAGGCCAACGTTAAGGGGTTCTGAATCGGGGTCTGCAGCATCTTCCATGGGAAAAATACCAGGCTGCAGCCACTGCCAGGGGCCCATGCAGGAATCCTAAGGCAACGCACCAGCACCTGGAGCGCTTCAGCACAGCTCTCCCGTCGCAATCTTTGTGCACAACAGCTCTGTGCCAGCCCTGCTGCATGACAGCACTTGGCCTGCACCATAAAAATGCAATGATGCACTTGAGTTACATAGAGATCCAGTTTTTGGAGGAGAAAGGGCTCTTGATGTTTCCCCACAGCAGGTTTTTAGGGTATGGTATGAATGCTAAAACCACAGAAAGTGCATGGGAAGGTGAAGCCAAGCGCCAGGGCCCTCCAAAATAGTTAAACTAAAACTGCTGAAAAACATACAAGGAAATGGAAATCTGCAGTACGTGCCTGCAATCAAAAGAACTCCAGCACATGTTTATATATTGTAAACGTACACTATACAGCATACATAATTATAATTTCACTTTCCCACTAGCATGTGTGTGGGCACACACCAAGTATAACATGTACATAAAATACTAGAGAGAGATATATTTAAGTCATCTTCACGGGTATATACAGAAAGCATCCAGGCAACAAATTTCTCCTAGAGAATTCAAAGCACTGAACCAGGAGCTATCCTTAAAAACAGCACAGCCTTCTTTAACTCATTGTCTCTCACACCAGAACAAGTACATCCAAATCCTTATTTTTTTCCCTCTCTGAATACAAAACTCCCTCCTACCCAAGTTATTAGAATTGGCCTTTCTGTTGCTGGGGCCTTGCTGGCCCACAAAAGCCAGAGCAATAAAGAAGCCAGGTCACAAAGCTGCTCCAGATGGATTCTCTGCAGATCCTCGCTCGCAGCTTTACACAGGCCAAGTCAATTAGAAATGTCTGAAAGTCAAAGCACCGCTCTCACTTGTGATCTCAGGGAGTCTCCCACTATATTCTGCAATCAGGGCTCACAAACACAATCCTTCCCTCATGCGCAGCCGTTGTTGCCCATAACAAAGACGTTTGGGATCAAAGGAAAGGAAGGGTTAACCCCCATGCAGTCATCGCATTGAGTCTTGGAGGTCTGAGTGCTGCCAACTCCTGAAAAATGGCCACCAGGCAAGCTGCTGAGAATAATCAGAATAAGATTGGAAGGTGTCCACATCAATCAATCACTTGTTGACAGATGACTGGAAGCCCCCACTGCGACCGTGGACAGCTGACCAACTCTGGGCTTAAGCTGAAGTCTAACATTAGTCTGTTTGTTTCGTGTGGGTGGCTTCTGCGTTATGACCTTAATAGTCAATCAATCTTGCAATGAGTAGTCTGTCTGGCAGAAACATTAATTATCCATACTATTCATGCATTGAAAAGTTTTATCTTCAAAAACTCAGCATCACTTAGGGAGGAATAACAGAACCCAGAGCAAGAAAATAAGCCCAGCCCCTGTTCCTATGGGGGGGAACCAGATGACAGGGACGAGCTCCTGGGGCCACCGCAGCCCTGACCACAGCCCAGGATCGGGCACTGGGGGCAGGGCTTGGCCTTGCTTTTATTCCTGGTACCTATTCAGGCAGCTTAGAGGCTTCTGCTCTTGCACCAGCCGCTGCTGGAATCTGTGCCAAGAGGAAGACGAGGGGGAGAGATATAAAAGGACAACAAACACACATCAATTAAACCTTGCAAGCTGTTAGTCACACTAGTTAGTAAGTTCTTTCTATCTGTAAAGTGCTCTTAGTGACAAATCCTTTAACTGGCACTCAGATCGTTACTGCGGCTTTGGAGATGCCTCTGTCTTTCATGTGCAGCTTCTTGTACACATGTGAGTGCTCCCCGTTGCGCAGTCTGTTTACACTGGTTGTGAGAAGACATCATCAAAGCAAACTGAAAGCAACACTAAATACTCAAGAAAAACAGAATTCATTCACTGCTGCCTGCTCTGAAATCGCCTTTCAGTTTGTTTAGAGGCAGCGGTGGTGGCAAACCGCAGCGGGGGGGAGACAGGAGCCAGGCTGGCACAGCCAACGTCTGGCCTCTCCGGGGCATCGCTGCTGGAAGCGCCCAGCTCCCCCAGCACCAGGCAGAGACTGGAGCCCCTTCCCGACAGTTGTGACATGGCCATCCCATCTCCAGCGATGAGCAGAGAGCTGCCATCCCCTTCTGCAGCCAGGGCTCCGGAGTACAGCGGTCTGCATACCAGAGCTGTGCTCAGCATGGGGCAAGGGCAGCCTCTGTGCCAGGGCGGGGAGCAGTGTCCTGGGACCACCTTCCCAGGGAGTCCTCTCTGGGTGCTGGGCTGGACAGACCCCCACCTGCTGCTGCCATCCCCTTCACTGCCTCTTTCATTCCTGATCATCACCCTCCTCTCCTCCATCGCCATCACACCTGGACACGTTCATCCCGGCCATCCCTGTGCCACAGAGGACCTAGGGATGGTGCAGGCTTCCTTCCAGAGGGCTAAAACCAGTCAGAGCTTTGAGAAAGGTGAAGGAAAGAGAAGTGGTACCAGGCTCAGGAGGGACGCTCCCACATCACTCACCGCCCCACAGCAGCCAGACAGCCCAGCATGACTTCAGGGCAGAGGTCTGCAGGAGCAGTGTGGGGCAGACTCGCACCACCAGGCAGGATGCATAAGCCCCTTTGATACTGGCTGGTCCCTGTTCATGCAAGGAACAACGAGAAGTTGGGTCCACCAGCACCCTATGCAGCATAAAACCCAACCAACATCCCGACAGAGCAATACAGGACGTGGACCAACGGGCACCAGGGAGGCTGGAGACCCAAACCTGACTGCCATGCCCAGGACCAGTGGCTGCACGGACAGAGCACAGCTCTGTGGGACGTCCTTACGGAAAGCATCTTCTCTTTAGTCAAAGTCAAAGCAATTAGGCCCCTGCAACGTTAGATTAAAAAAGAGACAGCTAATCGGAGACCGTCCATAATCTTTCACACTCGGGCTGCCAAAGCAGGCCACAATTCAGCAGGCCTTGTCTGGATTGATTATATTTCCTGAAAAATGAACAGTAACTCTTGTGTAGAAGCAAGTTATGTTTCTGCAAACTCTCTTCCACACAAATTAAAGTATTAATCACCTTAATAAACATTAATGTGGAATGGTCATTCATTAAATTCAGGAAAATACACGCCCTCAATGCAATCATTTCACAATTTCAGTACCCAGCACACTCACCACACAGCACTTGTGCTCCTCTGCGCACACCGAGACTGCGGGTGCCCAATGCCCACCCAGCTCCTCCCTACACCCACTCGCCAGTGGGAAGTGCAGCCACAGCCAAGCCCAGGCACGGAGGTGGCAGCAGGAGCGGCACAGGGTCCC
>NW_010291536.1:26722-26968 GCF_000700745.2 Antrostomus carolinensis | reverse complement strand
GTACTGAGCGTCTGTTCCCAGAGCAGAGCACCCACCGACACGAACGTGCAGCGTGAGCGAGGACTGCTCCAGAGAGCTCTGCCCAGGGATGAGCGATCTGCAGCGTGGACCTGGAGCAGGACTGTGCCGTGACACCAAACAGAGCCAGTGAGGCAGGCTCTGCTGTGCCGTACCCTGCCTCCGGCCAGCTCTGCTCAGCCACAACACGATGGCTTGGCTGCCCCCGCTCCCGGCTCCCAAACCCGC
>NW_010291536.1:25976-26638 GCF_000700745.2 Antrostomus carolinensis | reverse complement strand
GTACTGAGCGTCTGTTCCCAGAGCAGAGCACCCACCGACACGAACGTGCAGCGTGAGCGAGGACTGCTCCAGAGAGCTCTGCCCAGGGATGAGCGATCTGCAGCGTGGACCTGGAGCAGGACTGTGCCGTGACACCAAACAGAGCCAGTGAGGCAGGCTCTGCTGTGCCGTCCCCTGCCTCCGGCCAGCTCTGCTCAGCCACAACACGATGGCTTGGCTGCCCACACTCACGGCTCCAAACCTGTATTTAAGCTTCTGTACGTAGTGCCCACATCATCATCACAGCACCGGGTGCCACGCATGCGAGTGGCACTAGTAGGGCCATGCTAATGGTGAACGCAGCCTGGTGTCTCCCAAATCGCAGAGTGCTGCTGGCCACTCATTGTGCCTTCCTCTGCCGAGCAGCCTCACGGCTCCAAACCTGTATTTAAGCTTCTGTACGTAGTGCCCACATCATCATCACAGCACCGGGTGCCACGCATGCGAGTGGCACTAGTAGGGCCATGCTAATGGTGAACGCAGCCTGGTGTCTCCCAAATCGCAGAGTGCTGCTGGCCACTCATTGTGCCTTCCTCTGCCGAGCAGCTCGACTCGGGGTCCCGCTCGACACAGTGTCTCCGTGTGGCTCCCCCCCAGCATGGCCCCTCCCGCCGCGCGTCCTG
>NW_010291536.1:19828-25927 GCF_000700745.2 Antrostomus carolinensis | reverse complement strand
GCCTCCAGGCTATCAGTTGCACACAAGAGCGTTAGATCTCCTGCCCCAGAAGGTCCTTGGTGCAACCTGGCCTCCTCCGGCTGGCTCAGGGCTTCACGGCCGGTGTCAAGTGGCAACTTTCTGGATTCTGACCTTGTTGGAATTTGCTCCTGGGGGGGAACACGCCAGTCCATAAAGTTCCCATTAGTGTAAAAGCAGATGTAAGCACTTTGTTGGCAGAGTTCAGCAGCAGGGAAGCCTGCAGTTGATCAGTTCTGCCTCACTGGTCACTGCAGTCAACAGGAATTACTACAGAGGATTTCTGTGCCCCCTCGCCCAAAGCCCAGCCCTTTCCAAAGCCCAGCCCTTTCCAAAAAAGATTTAAAGAAAGCAGCCAAGTTCAGGCACCACTCCAATATAAGGCAATAAATCTGCGTGATGCATGCCGAGGGGAGTTGGCCCCATCCACGAACAGTCAGCAGGAGAGCGGCGTGAATTTGTTTATTGTATGAAACAAATCTGACCATGGGGAGCGGAAACTGCTCAACGCGAGGAGCGAGCGGCTCTGGGGCGCCTGTGCCGAGCGACTCCACGCAGGACCGAGGCGCTGGGGGTGGCAGCTGGGACTGAGTCCCCACTTCCATAGCCAGGGAGCGTCACCTTCCCCTTGCCAGACACTGAGGACACAAGGGGACGGCCATGCTCCGGGACACTGCCTGCATCTGGGGGTCTGTGCGCAGCCCTGCGGGACCCCAGACACCCCGCGGGGTCTGCGGCCGCAGCAGAGGCCATGCTGCCGTCGCCGGCTGTTCGGGGCCGTGGCACTTCCCGCCGCAGGCGGAGCAGGATTGCGGGTACCTCAGGGTGCCGGGGCCGCAGCGCTCCCTCCTCAGCCCTCGTGCCCCCTCCATCGCGTCGCACCGAGAACCAGCACCGGCTGACCTGGTTTCAGCCAGTTTTCCTTCATGATTAACACTCTCTGGGTCCCTGCTCACTCTGTTATTCTCACCAAATTAAAGAGCAGTCTCGGATCCTCGTTAGATTTGCTCACATTTGAGCCGTGTCATGTGGTCAGTAGCCCATGGCAATGCACTAAATTAAAGGCCTAATGCAGAATCCACCTACAAGCCTGACAACTAATGAATCGAGGGCTTCAGGCCCCAGAGGACCCGCGCTGGGATGAAGCCACTTCACACCGAGCCAGAGCAGAAGTGCAGTCCCTGGGCTGTCATTCAGAAATAAAGAGTTGTTTAATTTTATTCACCGCAGGACACAGAAACAACAGCATCTCTGTAACTAACAGCTGGTTTGCTGGAGAACCAGGCAGCGACGACCCCTCTCGGCACCAATCCCCAGAGCATGGTACCTCCCGCACCGTAGGTGCCAACAAATAAAGTCCCGCTTGGTTTCAATGGACTGGATTTGAGCCCCTGGCATGGAAAAGCTGATCCTCTCACCTACAGTCAAATCAAATACCCCCACCCATCCAGCCAAACCAAAGCTGGGTGCTCCATGGCACATGGCTCAGCCACCTCTGTGTCCTCGGCCCTGCACGGCACTTTCTGCACGCTGGCACTCGCTGCTCCACAGCCAAAGGGCCCAGGACAGCACGGCTGGGCACAGCATGCAGCCCGCACAGGTAAGCATGGCTGCCCATGGCATCAGTCAACACTGACAAGGGCTATGCATGAGAAAGATGGTGGCTCTCACTTTGGTCTTTCAGACCCCTCTACCCATCCTCCGGCAGCGGCTGGGTGAGCGCTGGATGTAAACACCACGGCCAATGCAGCGGCCGTCAATTTTTCTCTGAAGCATTTCAGGTTGGAGCTGGAGTCTGGAAAGGTTCAGCCTGTTGCATCAGACAGCTCCGGCCCTGCAAAGGTCAGGGCTGTTTTGGTAAGGAAATGTTTGCTGAAACCTCCCCCTCCCCCAGATCCCAGCTCTCAGCTTCATGCTCGCACGCTCACGCACGCTCCAGCCTCCAGAAATGGAGAAGCTACACAAAGCGACGCTGCTCTTCACAGAGACAGCACGTGTGCCCTGGTGCCATGAACGCCACAGCAGCTGCACAGCCCTCCCGAGGCGCAGAGCAGAGCAGATCGTGGCTGGTGCCACGTGCCCAGGCAGGGCCGGGGTGACGGAGGGACAGAGGTGGGCAGTGGGCTGCAGCCCAACGGGCGCTGCTCCATCCCAGCACAGCCAGGCACGTCAGCACTAGATGGGTAGCGCTGGCTCTTCAAGTCCAGTCTGGTTTAAGTGCTTAAAATTATTTTAAATGCTGACACTGACCATAAAACACCTTTGAGGATCCCAGTCTCGCCTCCGGGGCTCACCCACACCCTGGCCTCCATCGTGCCACCAGCACCAGACAGCTTGGGACGCCAGTGTCCCCAGAGCCCTGCTGGGCCCCACTCCCACGCTGGACCTGCGCCTCTGGAAGGGGGACGCTGGCGAGCAGTCACTGCAGGAAGTGGCTGTTTCCTAATTGCTGGGCAGCCTTTGATGTCCAGAGATGCAAACGCAGTTTTACAACACGCGGCTCTACTGAACGTTCCTCACTGACAACCGCAGCCGTTTGTATGACACTTATAAATGTGTGCACACAATGGACTCAGGAAAGCCTTGTGCCTAAGTACTGTCAGCGCTCTGACAACATTTTTATTATACTAGTAAATAATTTGTTTTGTTGCTGCTTAATTGGGAATCAATACAGTGCCTACGTTTAATTACACTCCCTATTTCAGAATGGTTGGGATCAGCCCGGCTTTTTTTTCTCCCTACAGAGATTAGGGACTTTGCATTTTGGATGCAGAGAGCACAGAGACTGCCTACAGCAGGGAACAGCCGCCTTGAAGAAACGGACATCGTTAGCAGGATCCTTATTAACTATAAACACCCCACGTGAAGAAAGGTCAGGAGCACACTTACCCTTTTCCATCTGTAAACAACCAATTATTCAGCTCATCAAACAAAATAACACACAAGTATTTACAGACGTGCAGTGTTTGTGCACACGTGTCATCAGGTGCATCTGGTGCAGAGGAAGCCCCGTGTTGGGACACGAGTCTGTGCAAAATCTGGGCAGAGTGACCCAGCAGAGAGTGATGGAGGAACCCCCCTCCTGAGGCTGCACACCCATCTCACAAGGGCCCCCCCCACCCCAAAGGGGGGGGGCCAGCCGTGGCTGCGCAGCCGGGCCAGGCACAGTGACAAGGTGGTGACAAGGTGGTGCTCTGCTTGGGGCAGAGACAGGCGTGTGAGCAGTGGGGGAACGGTGCGGATATAAATGATGTATCTGCACTGCCTCAGAGACAGCAGCTGTGTGGTAACTCCTGCAATTACTTGCTTGTAAATGGCAACCTTTACTCGTGTGCAACTCATGACATCTTTACGTGCTCCATCTCCAGAGAGCTCCCGGCATGGCTCAGCAGAGCTGCCCCAACTGGGACGCATGGTGGTGGAGATCCCACCTCCCCAGCTCTGCCATGGTGCCATGGCTCTGCACCCACCCCTCGTGCTCCTGCTCCAGCCAGGAGCCAGGCAAGTCCCTGTCCAGGGCGCGGTGATCAGTGGCCAGCAGTATGATGCCACTGTCACCCTCACAGCATGTTCATGGACCTGCACCTCCCTCCTCACCTTCACAGCACATGCAGAGCCGCAGCACAAGGAGAAAGCCAGGCACCCTGTCTGCAGCTGGCCCGAAATGCCTCAGCGCATCCCTACAAAGAAGAGGCCATCAGAGAAAGCACTGTGCTGAGGCACAGGACACTCTGCTCGATGGCCTTTGTGGGACAGAACACTCCCCAGAGACCCTCCAAAATATGACAACAGGGGGTCTGCAGACACGTGGCTCGTCGCTCAGAGCAGGCGTGCAGTGCTGGGAGCAGCCAGCAGGAACAGGGAAGGGAGAAGGCTGGGAAAGCCGGGGATGGGCTGTATGACAGCTGCCCATCCCAGCCAGGCACGGCGACATTCTCCCTCTCCTCTGCTGCTGGCGATCGATTCATCCCCTGCACATGGGACAAGGAGGAGCTCTTAGAGCCAAGAAATGTTTATGTGATGCTGGGACACAGCCGACCCAGCCCACCTTTCTCCATCTGGACAAAGCATGACCACTTCTCTAAAGCAATTTTTTCATCCCTAATGCGAGAGCTGCATTTTAGCATTAATTTTTTTCCTAGACAGACTTCAATCTCATTAATTTTAAGACACTCTAAGCTCTCTTTAGCAGTCTCTAACATAATTCTCCTAACTTAAGATACACTAGATAAAAGTAGCCAATCCTGTTCATAATTGTATATATGGCCAGCAATTCAAATCCACTTCCCCTGATTTAATATCCTATTTGTATTCTATCAATAAATGAAGTTCTCAAGACCATACTCAAAAATGGAAGCAGCACTATGCTCTGATAGCCAAAGCCAGCAAAAAAAATTTCATCACTAAACCAAAATGTCTTGTAGTATATGATTCCTTGACTTATTGTTCTCTCCTCTTCACTGCACTTGAATATTAAATGTTGTATTAATAGCTCACTCTTAATTATCCATGAGTAATGTACTACAACCAGAAAATTAATGGAGGGAAGCATCACAAAAATGGAAAAAAATTCTCACTATCCTCGAGAACATTTCAGACAGCCTGTGAGAGGAAGGGAGACACACACACTGCCTCGGACACAGACAAAAGACCAGCACAGAGGACAGGTCCACCGCTGAGCCCCAGTGAACACAACCCTTCATCCCTCTGCACATTGCTCGCCATGGGAAGGAGATAAGCAGGGGTACAATAACGATCATATAAACCTAGGGGTGGCCTAGAGAGGAGAGGGCAGGGGCAACCGCTGCCTCTGTCCTGAAGCCCAAGATGGAAAAGCCAATGAGTGAGATCAGAGTGAGGAATTCAAGATAATTAAGGAAGACTTTTCCATAAATATATTTCAGCTCTGGACTTCACCGCGACAGGAAGGTGTTGAGATCTGAACTGGAAAACACTGACAAAGGACTGTGTGTTTTCACAGAAAACGTGGATCCTCAGAGTTAAACATTACAGCTGATAAGTGTGGGAGGAGATGCTGCACCCCTCCTCTCATCACCATGCTTTAAAGTACTCTCCTAAGGACACCCGAGAGGGAGGACCCATCATCTCTGCCAGGACATCTTCACCTCCCCAGGACCAAGGTGCCAGCTCAGTGGGCAGCAGGACAGGCCCACGGCACTCACGGTTCCCAGGTTTCCTGAGGGTGGGGACAGACAGATGCACAGGCAGGAAGCCTGTTTTACCAGTAAACCAAACAGCCTGCTTTCTGGAGCAGCACACTCAAGCTGAGCTGTGATGCAGCCTCACAAGAGCAGATGACAATTGGCACTGAAGAGGAATCAGCAATAACATTCCTTTAACTCCGTAGCTAGAAATATCGCCCGAGGGAGGGAAATGCTGCAACAGTTGTCTGTACCCTGATGCAAAGCACCAGGAATCAAAGCCCTGGTACCCTGATCAGCTCTGAACTTTGTAAAGCTAAATTACTGAACTGGTCAGCAGAGAGAAGGGAACTAGTTACTTTGTCTCTTGTCCCCAGAAAGGGCTGCACCATGAAGTCACAATGCAGTGCCTCTGTGCCTGAGCCAGGACACCCGGGACAGTGCCAGCACCGGTTCTGCAAGGTGGCCAGGGGCTGCAGCAGGCAGGGCCACCACAGCATCCACCTCTGTGGGTGCAATCCTGGAGCTGCTCCAGAAGAGCAAAATGGTGAGGTGTCTAATTAAATATCTGCCTCCCATTGCTGGAGCCCTGCAGCAGCCATGAATTATGCAGTGGCTCACTTACATGTCAGCAGGATCACAATATTGATGAGTTATCCTGTGTGTAATCTGATAAAAACTGAGATAAACTCAGCAAAAATTGAGTTTAATATGATCCTTTCCTTTCAATAAAGGATCTCCAGCCCAGTGCTGGGAGCGTCTCCACGCTCCCCTCTCTCCCGGGCTCTCCCCACCTCAGGGGCAGCCCAACCCACCAGCTCCTCAATTTGGCCAAACACCGGCACAGAAACAGAGCCAAGGCGGCGGCGTTCACCCGCCCGCTGCGAGACAGCGCGGGGTGTCTGAGAAGCGCTACCTG
>NW_010291536.1:9417-19793 GCF_000700745.2 Antrostomus carolinensis | reverse complement strand
GAATTAGAGGCTGGTGCTCTCCGCAGTGCCGCTGCATTCCACAAGGTCTGCGTTTTGGCATTTAGATTAATGCTGGAGACAGGGAGGAAGAAGTTGCCATGTCTCACGCTGACTCCCTCCTCTCGCTGAGCAAATGACGGATGGCAGAGTGTAACTCCCACTCGGAAACGCTTTCAGCGCTCACGCAGACCCCGGTCAGACTCTGGCTCCCATGACGAGCCAACTACTTTAGAATCCTGGTCCAGATGCTGTCGGTACCCTGGGAACAGCCAGTGGCACAAGCCCCCACTCTCAGGCAAAACACGTCCCACACGAAACACCATGAGGAGAGGGAAACACTTGGTGCTTCTGGCCACCTCTGTCACCAGGTCTGCACAGAAGGCTGAGGGCTGTGACACAATGACAAAGGATGCTGCTCCTCGCCCCAGCACCTGCCCGGTGCAGCAGGGACTGGTGCTGATCATCCCAAACTTGGCGAGACCTTCAAAGAGAACCTGAGTCCCCAGGGAAGGCAGCGCCCATCCGCACAGCTGCTCCCCAAGGTGAGGGGAGCCAAGCCCACCGCTCTTTTGGGCAGATCTAGAGCTGATGAACAGCGAGCAAAGTGACTGTCCTCACCTGGGGGACACACACTGGACTCTCCTCAGCAGCGTCCTGGTCACAGTGCCCTTGTACCGCCGGCTGCAGGAACATAACAAAGCAACCACTTCATTAACAAGAAAAACAACAGGTGAAATACAGACACGGAGGTTACACCGGCTGCCAGGTTTGTCCCCTTCAACCAGTGACATGGGAATACCATTTGGCAAAGCAGGATTAAGCAGCAAAGGGGATTCTGGAGCCTGCCAGACACCGCCAGGAGCCCTGTGTCCACCCATAAACCCCACCACCACCCCCGGTACTGGTGGGTACTTGCAGAATAGGTGATCGTTGGTTTGACCTTCTCCTGAGGGACATTTACTGCAGAGCTCAAAAGCAAAGCTTCAAAAAACAGCACTGCTATTTTAAAATAATATTTCAAATCTATAACTTAATGTTAAATAATGACAGGAAAGCAGGAATACAAAGAAAGAATCAAACTGGTGAGATGAGGGAAAGACAGGAGGAAGGGGATCTTCCCAGGAGAACCAAGAAACTGCCGAAGACAACCAATAAACCTTACTGACTTCAATGAACACAAAGGCCTTGGTATTAGAGCACGTATCCATCCCCCAGCTCTGCTGCTCTTCTCTCCAGCACGTGGGAGGGCATCAGCAGGGTGGACCCCTGGCTGGAAAACCTCCCGACAGCAAGTGGGACCAGACCACACCACGCAGCCAGCGCCTGTGCCCAGCCGACTGCAGGCAGCCCCAGGCTCTCCACAGCCACATGTTCCCCTAGTTCAGCCCTGGCCATTGCAGGAGGGTCAGGATCCAGGCAGGTCCTCCTTGCCCTGAAGGCTGCTCTCCCCTTGTGCAGGGGGGTCTTGGAGGCATCAGGCTGACACCGAGAATCACGGCGAGTCCGGGGGGCTCTGGCTGGCCCAGCACCCTCACAGGGGTCTCCAGCCCCCCTGATAATCCTACAGGGAGGGACAGGAATGGTGCTGCCTGGAGACGCTTCATTTCACAGATGTGTCTGTCTGCGCGCGAGGGAGAAACTTTCACAGTTTTACTGCTTTTCAAATATTTTAATGCAAGCCATTTGGTGTCATATTTTTAAAAAATGGATACCAGCGTGAGCTACATGCGCATTAGCAAATGTATATTCGTATAAATACAAGAAGCAGAAAAGCACAGTCTGACTCCTAATCCATATGGTTATTCCAAATAGATTGCATGGTCTTAAACTTTGGCTTATTAGACTGGATCTTACATATGGAAAGAATTAAAATGCTGGATTTACAGTGCAGGCTAATCAGAACATGTTTAACTTACGATGCCCCAACAGACCCAGAAGGTCAGAGCCTCCCAGACACCTGGCGCAGAATCTGATTCTGCTCACACCGGTGTAAACCTCACAGAACCCCAGTGTTACACAGGCCTGACGATGGAGGGCAGGATCCGACCTCCAGCGCTCTAACACAAGCAAGCTGCAAAAAGGAAATACCTCATTTCCCACTGACTAGTCCATACAAGCCCAGAGACAATAGGGCCAAGTGTGTGCTGCCAGCAGCGCTCCCATACAGGAGTGCTGGCCAGCCCTTGGGCTGCTTCGCCCGACTCTTCGTATCTGAAAAAGCCATCAGCCTGCCTGTTCCTCCACTTAGAATAAAAGGTCACTTCAGGGCTTTTAGGTTGGTTGGCTTCCCTCCCCCCCCCCCCCCCCCCAACAAAAGAATTATCTGATTTATTTTTTTTTAATTCTTTGCCCAGAGATCATAAAAGCTGTTAAAAGCAAGGCATGATATCACTGTTAAAGCCAGAACTCATGGGAAGGTGGATTATGTTATTTACTTCTGCTAATTTATTTCTGGACAAGGGTAGACTCATCTTGGGTGCTTCAATACACCCATATCCACCACCAGAGATATAAGACACTGAACTCTCCCACTAAACAGTCTCCCTTGCAGCAGCCTGAGCCTCACCCCCTTTGTTTCTGCATGGATTTATTCCACTGATGTTGTTTCCATGTGAGTCAGTTGCCTTTTTATTACTCCTCTAACTACAACTTTCTCCAAAGTTGTTGAATTTCTGGACTTGGAGCGATGACAAAAGAACACACTGATTCACCCACTTTCACACTGCTGTCTGCTCTCGCTGTCTGACATCTCCCTACAAGGATCACTTCATATGTTGTCTCCAGCTTGCTTGGGTTTTTTTCCAGTGTTGTTTTTTCTATGAAGAGCTAAATTGTTTGATTACAAGCACATTTTTAAGTGTTAGCTTTAACTTCAAGCTGGCTCTCTTCCAAAAGCTACCTTTGCTTCGTCTTTTACATGTAAGGAAATTGTTTATTACCAGCTTGAACAAACAGGCGCACTGCTAAAATGCTTCAGCAAGGCTGTCCTAAAACCATGCAGTCTTCATGATGAGGTATTAACAACCAATGGGGAAAAAAATCCATTTTAACAACCTGTCTGTGCACACACATCACGCAGGGGCTGAGAAAAAGCAGGGAAACTTTCAGTCCAACAGGTCACTGTTTTCAAAGTCAGTACAAAAGCACGAAAAGTCAGGCTCAGGAAGAGTTTTTCTGCTCTTACCAGCAGTGTCTCTGCTGCAGCACTACAGAACTCGAGCTCTGAAGAGGAAAGAAACTAGAAGAGAGAAAGTTTTCACTAAGCACCTCTTATCCTGGTGCTCTGGAATCTGCACAAAGCTGCCGAGTCTGGGAGCATTCAGCTCTGCCACATGAGGTTATTTTCATCATCCTACTCAAAAATAAGATGTGGTTGTGAGTCCCTGGCGTTGCTTTGCTAAAGGAAAAAATGCAGACTATGTTCAGAAGTATCACTGTGGAAATCTTCTTGAATCTGTGTGTTTTTCTTACTGACCAAACTGAGGCAAAACTGACCTGCCAGACCATCTGAAAAGAAGAGAATTTATTGAGAAAAACACTCATCAGGGAAGCACCCTGCACTACAACCTAACAGGATCTTCCTCTTTCCAGCCCCTCAATACTGAGGAACAGAAAAGGTAAGGAGCAAGTTCTCTTTTTGGTTTTTAAGGAAATTATTAAATTGGGATCAACTTTTCATTTTTCTCACAAAAAAGTGCTCTGTCATCTCAGGCACGTTCACCTACACAAAAACGAGATGACATCGCTGGCTAAAGGCCGACAGTTCTGCACCTCCTTGTCACTTTTAACAAGAAAATAATCCTGCAGAAACACTTGAAAAACAAATCAGTGTTGACACTCCTCATCTGCTAGGTACATTTTACGAAAGGAAAGAAATACGGCATTAGCGTTTGACCTCCTCACCTTTTTGACACTGGAAGAAAATAAAGAGAGAGGCTCAGAAAAAGCTGATGCTGGAGCAGCAAAATCAGGAAAATGGGTAGCGCTGTGAAGGCAGCAGCCACCTGCCTGGCAGGGAGGCCAGGCAGGGCTGGAGCCAACCCTGGCAGCGGGGAGCTGGGAGCCGAGAGCGTGGAGCAGCCAGCACATGCCGCTGCGGGCACCCAGCACGTCTTCACCGGGCACCGAGGGAGCTGCAGGGGGTGTGCACGAGGTCCAGAGACCATCGCTGACCCTCACACTCCCCGTCACCCACCACCGCTGCCAGCAGCTCCTGGCTTGCACCAGCAGCTCCTTGTGACTGGTATTGGAGGCTGGTCCTGACTCAGAAGAGTGCTGGAACCAGAGTGACAAATGACAGCAGGAAGGCACCACTGCACACACAGCAGCTCTGCCTGCTCAGCACCACGCCTGGCACCCACTCGACTCCTTCTGAAAGCCCTTCATTACAAAACGAGCTCACCCCACCAAGAACAGCTTCTGCAGATTAGGGAACGAGGACCAGAGTCCCACTGCTCAGAGAAGGATCATCCAGGATATCACCAAAAAGCTTCTCAATCCTGCAAAGCACAGGGGCTCTGACATGGGCTGCAGCCCCTCCGCATGAGCGAGCTGATGTCCTCCCATCGTGTCTCATCTTCCCCACATCTGCTCCACCCTTGCACCATTACCTGGCTGTGCAACACCAAGGGGCTACTGGCATTCGTTCACAAGAGAAGACAGCTTTGTTCTGCTCTAAATGCTCATGAACCACCCAGCACCTTCCAGCTTCTGATCTCTGTAGCCTGTGGGCAAGAACAAGAAGGCTTCCTCAGCTCCCAGCACCCAGAGCTGCTGCCTTCAGTCTGGGCACAATGGATTTCACCCAGTAAGTCACACTAACCCCATCTCCTCACCCCCAAGCAGAATTTACCAAGAAAAAAAAAAAACGAGCTTTGTCTTCTGAACAGGCAGACACTTTCTCCACGAATGTGCTACCAGCACAAGAAGACTTGCCCTTTGGACACAACACTCAGATGACTTTCCATGTACGCGAGCACCAGATGGTCTCACTGCTTCCCCAGTACGGCTGGGTACAGCTCTGCTGCTGCCTCGACATGCACAAGTCCTTGCCTGTAGGAGGTGGGGGCACTCCAAGGAACTTGCAGAAATATTTTCCCACCGGTAGCTGTCGGCCTGAGCTAATGCAACATGACACATCTCTTGCTACGAACAATGCGCTGACATTCAGAGCCTGCTCGCCATGTTCCAGACCGTGCCATTGTCACCGTGCTGTGAGCGCAGGCAGAGGGATACGTTTCCCCTCCGAGCTCATTTCAAACACCCCATTGAGGTGCCGGTGCTGTAGAAGACCTGGCATTCCCTCCACGAGACAGCTTTGCAACAGGTAGGACAGTGCCCATGCTGATGGCAGCTGGAAACAGGAGGGCAGAGAGCAAGGCAGCATTGCTGGAACAAGGAGGCTCCTGCAAAGCTGCTCTCATTAGCATCCAGGCACAGTGGCAGCTTCGCCCCCTGCCATACAAACCCAGCCCCGACCACATCTACCGTCAGCCCTGGAAAAGGTGCTGCTAAACAGGGGAACAGCCATCAGCCACATGTGCCAACCCTCCCCAGCCCAAAGACAACCCTTCCACCAACAGCACATTCTGAGAAACAGCTCTGGTAGCCACCACCACAATGCCACCAGGAAGGAAGATGGAAGTCCCTGGGATGGATCCCCTCCAGGATGCAGGTGGGGAAATGCAGGGAGCACAACGGGGAGCGCGGCTCAGGTGCCAAAACCCTGACACCCGCCCATGCCCTGCTTACACAACAGCGTTATACAACACGGCGCTGCAGTAGATTGCGTAAGGACAGGACAGGCACACCCTGAAACCCCAGAGCCAGCAGCCCACTGGGACAGCAAACCCACCGCTGGTCACACAAGAGCATGTCACCCACTGTGCTGCCTCCCCACTGACATTTCCAGGTGGCTCCTGAGGGGACACAGCCCAGTACACCCAACCTGAACACCAGAAGGCAAGAGAAGGTCCTCCACCACGTGCTGAGAAGCTGATTTGACCCCAAATCACAGAACCAGGGGAGCTCCTTGTTGAACAAAGACAATGTTTTAACTTCCAGAGAATTTAAAGTGATTTTTGTTAGAGACCAGCTGGAGGGATGAGCAGCAGTGTGACACAATCTGCAAATTTCAGCTCAGGGACAAAGGCAGCACCACAGCCACCAGTAATTCTTAACTTCTACTCTGAGCTGCTGTGAGAAGGACAAGCAGTGCAAGGTGCTGCCGTACAGCAGGTCTGAAGCTCTGGTCTCTATTTCAACAAAATCCACCCAGTATTTCCCAGTGTGTAAAACACCAAGCATCTACCACACCACACAGTACACTGAGAAGGCTGTGGGGAAGGACGAGGTTTCAGTTTCTTCCCAGCTGGTAAAGTTTCCATTTTCTGCACCCGAGCCAGATGCCTGCAACCTGAGCAAGGATTTACAACAGGGTAGGCTTCAGAGTCCCTCTGCTTCTCAAGGAAGTATCAGGAAATAAAAGGGCAATTGCATTAGTCAGTCATGAGGAGTTCAGGGTTTCTTCTTGGTTTCAGGTAACAGCAGGTAAAAAAAACTGCTTGGCTGCCTGGCTGCAGCCAGCAGCAGCCGCACGAGGCAGGACAGAGTCCCCTTCGCCACGTGCTTCGCACACCGTGCACGGTTAATAACTGAGCAGCCACACAGCAACACCACGGAGACACGCCTGTTCTCTGGCAGCCACCAAGACCAAGTTCAGGTAATTACCACAGGGCTCTGCTCCCCAGCGAGGCCGGGCAGGTCCTGGCACATACCAGTGCCTCACCCTAGGCTCGCTGTGCTCCAGCAACTGCTGACTGTGCAGGGGGTGATGGAGTGAAGCACAACGCCCAAAAGCCATAAGCACGCCCATGGACATCCTCTGTCTTATGGGCTGACATGGGCACAGCTCTACACGTGGACACAACTCTACCGAAATCCCCCACTAAGATGAGATTTGCCTCTTTCCCAGCTGCATCCCACTGGCAGCTCTTGAGTCTTCACCCTCCCACCAACCAGGGAAACCAGCCCCCCGTCCCCCGGCTCCTGTCGTGTTCTCAGCGGTGGCAGAAGCACCCGTCAGCAGGGCCACATACTGCTGAGTCCCAGCCCCTTGCCTGCTCATGGATGGCCATCCACATCAAGAATGCTTTTCAAGGTTACATTATCATCATATTTCATAATCAAATTCCAGTGTTTCTTGCAACACAGTTAACCAAACACTACCCAGACCTAAGACTAATCCTTGAAAAACTCCCTAATGTCCTCCCTTTATCTTCCTAGTGCCACTCTCCATATGGCTCTTGGCCCGTGACCATACAGCCAGTTTCACGCAGTGTTGTCCCCACAAATTTGTTTCTTATCTCATATAAGAACTCCCAAAGGGTCACTGCAAACTCTTCCAACAAAAGCAGAGGTAGCCAAATCCAGCTCCTACTAGCCTCTTTTCCTCTCCTCCCCCCAGATATAAATTTTATACTTGAAACTACTAAAGTTGGCTGAAAATAATGATAACTGACAGATGCTGGGTTAAATAGGCCACAGTCTTTCCCTCAGGCCTAATTTAGACCGGATATCAAAATGATATAAAATATCATTGCTTGCCTTCACTCCATCAGGACATCTGCAGACAGACTGATATTAACTCTTTCCTAGGAGTGTTCTGTCTGCACTGTCACCTTGGAAGAAAAAGCATGTTTTACCTAACCTCTTCCTGCCCTAAAACCCGAGCTCCATGGGAGCTCCTGAGCAAAGACACTGAAGCTCAAGCTCAGCACCAGGTGCTGGGCAAGTTGCATAGGTCTGAACCTTCAAAGGTATCCAAGCACCTCACACGATGGTGTCAAGGCGAGATGTTCAGTGTACGTAGGGCTGTGTGCCAACAAACAGCAGAATAACAGACCTTGAGAAGGGTTTCAAAGTGATAAAATATGAGGAAGAGGAAAATGGGGTATTTTACACCTTTCCCAGACACATGTTTTATCATCCTGCTTTTTTTAAAGTAAATATTTCCATCAGTGACTCCAGAGCTAAAATGTCACTGTCCTTCAGCGGAGCGGGCACCTGCAAGGCACACGTGGCCAGCAACGACGGCTCAGTTCTACAGAGCCCCTTCCTGCCGTGTTGCTCCATCATCCTGCGTTTGCCCCACAGAAGGGAGGTGGGCACAGGCCGGAGCTGCCCCATTTCACTGGAGCCCCTGTCTGTCAGCAGCCTGAGCCAGCTGGCATCAGGGCAGAGTGCTTGGCTGGGCTCCAGTCCACCCCACCAGCTCCCTTTGGGTGCCCACTGCCCTCGGTCCAGTTGCTGCAGGTTTATAACAGCACCAAAAAAGTCAGAATGAAAAAAACTAATCTTAACAGTGAATGTCTGTGGGTATTGGATGGACACGAGCAGCATCGCCTTCAATATGCACCAGCACAGTAACGGGACAGGAGTCAGATCTAATCCGTGGCCACACAAAGGCAGAGCAGCACGTGGCCACGCAGCGAGGCACCGGCACGGCCGCCCTGGCAGAGCGGATGTTGCGGCAGCCGCCTTCAACTCAGCAGCCTCCCGGCCTCAAACCGATACCCACCCGCAGCATCACGGTCTACAGGACAGAGTTTGCACTGCTGTACTCAAGGACCCGTGCAGCTCAGACAACTTACGACGTGTAATTAGAGACTGTATTTTAATGAATATGCACAAGGGGGCAGAGTCAGAGTTGTGCACCTGAGGTTAAGTTTTGCATATTTTAACTTTTCAGCACTTAGCAGTGCAGTCTCGCTTCATTAACTTGACCTTCTGCATCTTATTTCCTAGAAGGCTTGTTGGTTTTGTTTCCTTAAAAGGAAAAAGAAACATTGGAGGAGAGATTCCTTTGTTTCTATCAGGCACTCGGTATAAGGCGCACCGGGCATCCCCGGAGCCCGAATCCAGCCATCCCCAGCCCTCACATCCTCATCGGGGCTGCCGGAGCTGCACACAGCGTCCCCACCCAGCACCTGCCCTACCAGAGGCAACAGTCCCATTTGTTCCTAAGGTTGTCTTCAATGTCCTGGAAAACCACATTTTCAGTTGCTTATACATTTGCCAAGGGTTAACTGATCGGACTCCAATTTTTCATGGCAAATACATCAGTTGGGCTGAATATATTCAAGATTTAATTTAGGACTACTTGGTTATTTCTGAGAAATATTCCTAAAGTAAAGTCTTAATCTCTCCCACTTTCTTCACTTTACAGGGCAAGAGCATATTCCTGATTTTTTAAAAAAGGTTCACAATCCAAGCGGACTAAGGGTCCCTGGCAGGTTTAATACCAGTAGTGGCCTTTTTGTGTCATCCTATAAGAAACTGCACAAACTTGCCCGCTTAGTCTTCCAAAATCTCTTTCCCCTTCCTCACCAGCCCTCAGATTTTAGCAGCTAAACCCCCTCAAGACCAAGCCCGCTTTGAGACGCCAAAGCAAAGGACAAACATAGCTCACCTTGCACTTGTGCCCCGAGCTGCTGGAAGCATCCCGAGCACCACGTCCACATCCTGACGGGCGACGCCTGGGGAAATGCAGAGCTGCTGAGGCCTCAGTGAAACCCACAGAACTGGCCAAGATTGTAGAAAACACCGTCAGTGCTTTAAAGTGAAGCCGAACTCAAAGAAAATCAGTTCATCAGTTTTAAAGTTACAAATGTTAAAATCAGCAAGGGGATCATTTGTGCTCCCATAGATTCATAAAATTGTATTACACGTTAAGTACTGTGTTAGGAGGACATTATTTCTACCTTTCAAATCCAGCATCAGAAGTCAGGAAATGCTAGAATTAGGATTGCCTCTGCAACCTGAATTTGACCTTCTTGCCTGTGTGGACTGCGACAGCCTCAGGTTACGCTGGTTTTCCTGCGAGAAGCTGGGTGCTGGCAGTGCATTGGGTGCTGGAGCTGCTCTGTGAACGAAACGCAGATGCAGAGCAATGGACACGGCTGCTACTAAAATCCAGCTCTACCTGCTGGAGCTGGAAGGTGCACGTATGGGAGAAAACCTGTTGTTTGGTTAAGGGAAGACCACACGCCTTCCTGGAGCGCTACTCGCTGTACTCACCACTGGTGGATCTTGAGTGTGGAGCAACCCCAGCGCTGATGCCCACGGGGCTGGAGAGCCAGGAGGACCCCGGGGGCAGACGGGGGATGCGACAGGCCAGCAGCAGCCAGGGAAGCAGCTCACAGCCCACAGGGCTTCACTGGGAGGCAGAGTGCAATGGCCCTGCAGACCCAGTGGCTCTCCCCACCCCATGGAAACTCTGCCCCGGGCTGGATGAGCCTGGCTGCACATCTGACCCACTTTGCAGAACCACAGGAAGAGCCAGGGCTGCAGGGCACGGGCCAAGCCAGCCAGCGGGC
>NW_010291536.1:5510-9330 GCF_000700745.2 Antrostomus carolinensis | reverse complement strand
GGAGATCCCTAACCCGTGTCTGTGTCAGGGACAGCCAGCAGCCTAAATATAATTGCAGGGAGGCACATGCTCATGATCTGGCAGCAGAGATGCTGCTACTGAGCTGACACAATGGAGCAGGGGAAGGCGGCAGCGGCCACCAGCACCAGGCCCCAGAGCCTCCAACCTGCCACGCAGAGAGCAGCCCCGCAGCCCGGGGAGCTGCCCTGACTGTCTGCCAGCCCCACACCAGTGTGCAGCCCCCCAGCATGGGCAGCTGGGGACAGGTCACACCCCAGCAGAGCACAGGCCCTTGCTATAATTAAGTCTCTCTTTCAGAGGGCAGGGAAACCAGGGATGCCACAGAGAAGGGATTGCCTCAGCCTGTGGGCAGCCAAGCAGTATTTATTTTAAAATAAATTTTAAACCAACCTATTTTAAAGCAACAGTGGGGTGTGCAGTACCCGCTGCTCTGCCAGACGGAGCTCAAGGCCGCCCATGCAGAGATGTCATGTTAAAGAACCAAAGAGTGTCAGAGATCCCAACAGCAGCTCTAGTGTTTTTACTCACACTATTAATAGTTACACTTTGATACCTGGAGAAAAAAATGGCACAGCTGTTTACTGGCACTGCCAAGTGATTGCACCTTGCCCCCACAACAGAGTAAAAGGTACAAGATCAGGATCACCTCCACTTCCACAGCAAAACAGAGCCCCGTGACATCGCCTGGGAAACGCCACGTGGGGCCAGCTACAGCAGGAGGGAGAGACAAGAGAGAACAGCACCCCAGGTTGCCCCGACTCGTGCAAATGGTTGCTGAGATTCCTAACATCCACAAACAGGAACACAGTTTGCCATCTTGCCTTCAAACAAACACAGTTTTTTGGAAGAGGTATTAACTGCAGGCAATTATTACAACAGGAACAGGGCGCTCACAGCCAGAGTGTGCTGAAGGGCAAACACAAAGCTGATGAGACAGACCAGACTCCTGAAGGGCATTGCTGCTGGGCACCTTTCTGTCAGGAGAGCCCAGGGCCTGGATTTGTGCTTCCTGCCTGGTGAGACAGAGGCTCAGGTTGCACCAAAGCACAAGGAATAAATCTCTCCTGCAAAACGAAGCACTGCACATTGCACAGCGGGATGTGCCACTGAGCTGACACATCACCACCAGCTCTCAGACAGCACGTCCATATGGCAGGCCGGCAGCGTGCATGTTCCTTCACTTACATTTCCCTCAAGTTTTGATATTACACCAGGAGCTGCAGCAAACCCGTTTATCGCCTGGGCTGATCGTGTAGCAGGATCATGGTGAGAGGGTTTTCCCCAGCAGCAGTACAAGCAGTGATGAAACAGCATCACCCATTAACCAGGCTCTGCTGGGCTCAATCCAGAGGCAGATGTCTGGCAAGACCTGTCCCCATGCCCATGCACTGAGGGCACACACACCCCCCTGCCCTGCCCCACACACACCTTGCACGCTCCCAGCAAAAGCGAACACAAGCCCGTTAGCAAAGCTGCGAGGAAGGCGGGTGTCTGAACGGCTGCTCCTCCGCTGTGGGCTGTGCAGCCCAGGGGTGCTCCCACAGACAGAGAACAGGCCCAGAGCGTGGGGCACAGAGGACAGGCTGGGGGGGGACAGACACCCACCTCCATGCTCAGCTGCCCACATCCACCCAGCCCAAGCCCAGCAGCCCCATCCCTGGCTCCAGCCACCCTCTGGTGAGGCTCAAGAGCCACCTCCTCTCCCAGGCTGAGTGGTCTCTTCTCTGCCAGTAGACAGAAGAAGGCAACAAACTATTTCATTTTTACTATTTGTATTTGACCTTTTTATATTGTTTGCTTTTTCCAGCATAATCTCTTAAGAACATGACTCATGATTTATAACAAAAGTGTATCTCTATAGTGGGTGCCTTGCAAGACCTCTCTCCTGCTGCTTTAGAGTGATTTACTTTTGGATTAGCCTCTGATAGAGAAGGGCTCGGCTGACGATTTGCCCTCGTATATCAAAAGGGAAATCCTTAAGACATCACTATAAAACAGCAGGAAAGAGCACCTGCCTGACTCGTAAACTTATATGATGTGGTTTAGTCAGATAGGCCATCTGCTTCCCTTACATACCCATATGTCCTTCGCTGTTCTCCGCTACCTCACTGTTAACTTCAGTGATTTTCCTCTTCACTTCCGCAAAGCTAAAATAAAGAGAAATGAATCGAATGATAAGCTTTCACACAGATGCAGATGGGAACAAGTGAAGTGGCCACTGTCTCTGCCTTCTAGTTAACGCAATAAATAATGACAGTGAAGTTGAAGAAACGCACATCTTAATTAGATCCACGTTATAAACTTAATGTGCCAAATCCTGCCCTAGTTCACATCTACATAGCTCAGCCGACTAAGCTGAAGAAAGAAAAGACCCCTTCCCTGAGTACATCCTCAACAAACCCTGGGTGTCTACAGCAGGAGCAGGGTACGTCCCCTACCACGGCTGCACTCCTGCCTGGGGCCTCTGCCCCACAGCAGATGGAAGATTGTCTGTCCAGCTGGGGTTGGCCTCAACCATGGCCCATCCCAATGCTTAGGGAAAAAATACAGGAACTGGACCTGGGAAATTGCGCCTTTCCCTCAGGGTAACACTCTCCTGCCTTGTGATTACCTATTTAGGGACTGACTGAGCCAAACCACATAGCAAACCAACATCACCAATAACCACACACGGACTTTTGTCCCATGAACTCACCTGTTTCCCTTTTGAATCCATTTCTGCTTTGGCTTCTACAACAATCCATAACCATTAACTTCAGTAACATAGTTAAACACCATGTTATAAAAGGTACTTTAGTTTCAAAACTGCTGGCTAACTTCATTACATACCCCTGGCTCTTGCAGCATAAGAAAACAATTGTTTTCTAATCCCCCTTTGCCTTCCACACACGACTGTACACGGCTGGTTACCACCCCCAGGACCAGCACAGCGCTCCTTTCCCAGCCGGACACGCTGCTCTCCCAGCCTTCCTCGCACAGAGGCTGCTTCACGCCACCTTCTCTTAGAAGTTTACAGAAGGGCTGGAAGTGAAGGGTGCTGGTGCATACTGCTGGGCTGGCTCGTGTTGCACCCCGTGCAGTAATTTCAAATGATAAATGCATCTGAAGCAATCGTTGTCTGCTGGCAGACAGCGCGTGGCCAGCAGAAGAGGTTCCCCAAGCGGGCCGCCTGCTCTGCCTGGACCCCAGCCGAGGCAGGACCCAACGAGCTTTTCAGCTCTGTCTCTGGAGGGTCTGGTCACAGAGCATCTGCAAACAGCTCCAGGAAGTGGAAGGTGCCCTCTGTGGGGGCAGCAAGAGCTGCTGGCGTGCCCAGGGCACGGCACTTGTGCTGCAAGAAGAGCACATCTGCATCCCCCCAGCCTCAGCAGGGTGCTGCGGCTCACGGGGCTCACAGGCTGCCTCTGGGGCACCGAGAAATCAACCCCTCCACAGCTCCGTGGGGAGGAAAAGCCTCCTGTTATTTATGGCCCTTTCTAATGGTCATAATTTCCCAAAACCAAGACACTGGGAGTTCATTTCTTCCCCTCTGCAACAGGGTAAAGCAAGCAGAGGTCTGTCCGGCTCTCTGTGAGAGCTGCCTATAGCCTACCACAGAGCGGATAAAAACCTGTGTAAAAAGACCACCCAAGGGACTGGGAAAAGTGGTCCCCACAGGAAAGAAAGAGGCATTTTGTTTAGGAAGGCTGAAGTGCAGACAATTACCCGAAGCAGAAAAACAACAGCATGAAATCTCCTGCTCAGCCTTCCCCTCCGAGAGCCCCGAGCAGGAGCACTGGCAGCCCTGTGCCGTGCCACA
>NW_010291536.1:0-5500 GCF_000700745.2 Antrostomus carolinensis | reverse complement strand
ACGGGAGCGGGTAACGGAGCACACGCGTGTGCGTGCGCGTGTATGGGCACACCTCTGTGCACCAGAACGTGTCCTTACAGAAATACAGGGAGCATCTGGGGCACAGGAAACACTTCCCTGCCCAAACACTTTGCACCACTTACCACCGCAGAGACCCTAAATTATTCCTCATTAACACTGTTGAGCAAATGACCCCAGTCAAGCAGCTGATCTGGAAAGACGTCCACTTATTGCAACACTCAGAGCAAGCTCACCAGCAACGTGTCCTCCCCGTCTGCTCTTACACACCCAGCAACAATGGTCTTGCACAACCGTGAGGGCCACAGCCTTCCGGTGCCCCGCATGCTCCCAGCCCTGCCGCTGGTGAGACGGCTGCGGGGAGTGCCCGGCGTCCTGCCCAGAGCCGGGCTCGGGAACACAGCTCTCCCTCCCACCCTGCTCCCCACCAGCCTCCAAGGACATCCTGGAATTCAAAGAAATTAAAAGTGGAAAAGGCACCACATTAACCTCCTTAATTTTTCATTTCTGACACAGATTGTTTTCTCCTCATTTCAAAGAATTTCAAGTTAATGTCTGGAGGGCAGAAAAAAATCCATTTCCCAATACGCCTGCTGCAGCTTTTTCACCCATCGACTGCCCTTCCTGGTACAATCACTGGAACATTGATTTTTTTTTTTTTTTTTCTTTTTTTTTGCTAGAGCATCATCTGAAAATCTATCAATGCAAACAGCATCTTTGAAAAAAATACCAGCAATCCAAGACAAGCTGCTTTCTCCATCCTTTAACCCCAGTGCTGCAGAAAAACCTCTGCCCTGTACCTGTCCCAGCAGCATCTCTCTTGGCACAGCAGCGTGGCAGGGACCAGCAGCAGCCCCACAAAGCACACATGGGCAGCAGCCTGTGTCCCGTGTCTCCCGCTCAGTGGGGACAGTGCCTGGGGGACTGTGTCCCACCCAGGAGCAGTGGGTGAGGGAGACACGCCAGGGTCCAGCCTAGAGGAGCCAGTCAGGCTGCTCCACGCCTGCCAACTGTGAGGGGCAGCACCAAAGGATGGTGTTTGGGGAAGACCAAACAGCAGCCCTTGGTCGGTTCCCTGCCTGCAGACACGTCAAGGGACAAGGGACAGAGCTTGCCATGCAATGCTGGGCTCACCCTGACACCGGGTGTCCACGGCCACCAGCCCCAGGGAGGGAGAGCCCCGTCCTCCCCCCACTGGATTGATGCTGCACGGACAGACGGGCAGGAGGCAGGAGGTGTTCTGCCCGTGCACGGCCCTTGGTGGGACAGAGCGTGCAGTTCACGCTACCCAAGGTTACTTACACAACAGACTCGGATCTGGTGAGCCTGGCAATAACTGCTGCCTATTACTATGCTAAATAAACACTTCACTCAACAGTCTTGGCACTTATTAAGCACCTGGGAGAGAGACTGTCTCATGTTGTCCAAAATGCTCTTAATTACCATTTAATCAAGATCTCTCCAGGTGAGTTCCCACAAAAAAAAAAAAAAAAAAAAAAAAAAGAGGTGGCTAAACATTAGCATGTATTTTCCACTGCAATCACATTACACATCTCTGTGACAAGCAAATTCTTGGCAGTGCTCAGGAAGAACGCTCTGCCTGTGCAGGAGCATCGCAGCACAGCGTGCTAATCCAAATAGCCTTAGGTCTCCCCTTCTTTAGGTAAGGAAAGGAACCAGGAGGATTTCCTGGCACGTGGACTAATGCTATCAAATGCTTCTTTTATTTGTTGTTGACACATGTATAACAGTTGAAGAATCGCTAAATAACCTTGTAATATCTTGATTTATGGATTATTCTTCCATATGAATAGCACATGTTAAGGACAACAGGCATTCAGTTCTACATTGTATCTCTGCTGGAACGAGAGCATTTGACTCTTTAGCACCACAAACGCCAGGCAGCAGAGCTGAGCACCGTTCCAACGGGGTGTCCAATCCCCACCATCGAGTGGGGATTGAAGCACAAATCTTTTTCCTTTTTGTAAAACAGCTCCTGGAGTTGGATTTTCTCCGAGTGACTCCTGCACACAGCTTTAGAAGTGTGCCCAGCGATTTGCAGCTGCATTTCCAGAGGCTGAAGTCCCGAGGAGTGCTCTGCGGTGCAGAGCAGGCAGAGCCAGCAGGCAGCACAGCACCATCCTGACCTCCTCAGCCAACACACAGCGCGGGCTTGGGGTGCACAGCAGAACCTCCCTTTTCCTCTACTTTACATCCAGCCCAGGCTCAGCTCTTCCTTAAGATAAAGGGGGCTTGTCTGGATTTAAACAGCAGTCACAGTGTTCAGACAACTCTGGCAAACTGAATTCACATCTGAGCAGCATGAGGAAGAGAAGGGCCTTTGAAACAGCATCACTACAGCACTGCACACTGAGGGCCAGGTCCCAAATGGGCCAGACAAGGCTCGGCCTGGGTGGCACCACCACCCTCTCCATTGCAGCCAGAAACACATCAGGCAGCACCAGTCACAGCTCGGAAAAGCAGATGCAGCAGGAACGTGTCCAGGGCACACGCTCCCTCCCAGCAGAGCTGTTGGTGCCCCGTGTTCTGCACCTGACATGTTACGTTGACTGAGTGAGAAGGACCCAGGAATCGCTGCTGGTGATAGATTATCAATGGCATATGACTTTGCATTTTAACAGGCGCTAATCTTCCCGCTAAACCCAGAATATCAGGTTAAGTCACCTAATGTGAGTAAGGTAAAGCAGAGTTCTATGTTGAGAGCAACTTAAACATAGTTGCTGATAAAATCTTTCAAAGAAACCCAGCTTCAATATTCCAATTCAGACATCCACTCTGTGCAAAGGGGACATCTGTACTGGAGAGAGGACAAACTGGCTTCCCAGTACATTGTACACTCTGACTTCATTCAGAAAACCCAAAGCTCTTCATAGTGACAGGCTCTGGGAAAAAGGCAAGAGCTTTCTGAGGAGCTGGTTTGTTTCTCTAGGACACATAAGCAAGACAGAAGTATAAAGGATCTCAGAGTACACATTAAACATGGATTAATTTATCTGTTTTTACAAATGAATTAATTTATTCCATTCCTTCTCCCCATTGATGGTACAAGGGTCATCTGCACACAGACAACTGGCAGACACATGGACATCCATGTTCCTGTGCCAGCTATCCAACCAGGAGCTGCACAACCAAACCTAACAGCAGACTTCAGCTCCAAAGTAGCTTCAGACACAAACTGAGCCTCTGTCAGTCGTCACATGCAAACCAAACTAGTCTAAGATTATCTCTGCTCTCAACTCGTTTACCAAATAGGTCCTGTGGTGAGCATGTGCTGACTCTTGATCTAGGGAACGCATCCAAGGAAAACAGCTGCCAGAGGCTTCGCTGCGAGCGAACGCCGTGTGCTAAAGGAGCCCCTCGCCTGACACGGAGCTGGAAAGCTGGCGAGGAGGTTTAAGTGGGGACAGATGAAAAGCCAAAGCTTACTCCCTCCTGTGCCACCTCTGAAGGAAGCCACGCATGGACACAAAGAACAGGGGCAGCGGTTTGCAGCAAACCCCAACTGAGAACAGTGCTCTGCTGTTGGCACAAACCACTTCTGCTGTCCCTGGAGAAGCCCCCTCAGCCCAGCCACACGTGCACCAAAGCCGGCCTGACACCTGCCCTAGCCGTGCAGCACTGACCCTGCCTGGCCAGGGCCATCCCGCCTCAGCCCAGAGGAAGGATGGATCATCCTCCACCAGTGGCCAGTCTGACCAATAACCCCCACAGCCCCCAGGCAGCAGAGCTGTAACCACCCTCTGAGCATCCTCCCAGCTCGAGGACAGCACTGTCCCCTCTCTGCAGGGCAGGGAGGGGAGCCTGAACCACCACTAACAAACCTACTAATCAAAAACCTTGGAAGGGCTTAGAATTAACTTTCCTGGGGATTGGGGACAATTTGAAAAACAAAAACTTAAATCTTTCTTTCATAAACAGGGAGCAGAGCCAGGATATCAGCATGCCACAGCCAGGAAAACCAGCCCCAGGAAGGGGCTCATGCCCGGCCCTTCTCAGGCCCCCGCTGGATGCTCTGCACCGCTGCGCCGCAAAGCGTCATCACCACGGGCAAAAACACACCAAGATAAATGGGCCAGCTGCTGTTCTGCCATTTACATGAGACACATTTCCAGAAATTAGCATCTGACTTCACCGATTTCTCCCTCCCTCATCCTCCAAAAATCCATTTTCTCCAAGATTTTGAGAACCTACAGCAAGGAAAACGGAAACCAGTTAGGGGTAGGCAAAAGGAAGGCCAGCAAGTACATCTGGATAACTTTTAAAGATAATTACTCATTTTCATATCCTTCCGTTCTTCCAGCTGGGAGCACCAGACACCATGCAAACAGCCCTTCTTGGACTATCTTCTTGGCGCACCAGGGTACCAAGGGTCTTCAGAGGAAGCTCTGAAAGCATTCAGACCTGGGCTGTGATACCCTTGCATCCCATTACACACATCCCAATCAAAAGCCAAAATCTGATGCAGAAGACATACGTACATTTCCCGCTGAACCCACAAGAGGATCACTCCCGGCCTGTTTAGTGAAGTCCCAGCACAATAGTGTTGTAAGGCCCTTAATAACGCTGTGCTTCAGCAGCATTCCTTGGCCCAGAAGAGCACACCAGCAGTATGAACACTGGCCAAGCTTTGTTTCCATGTTCCTGTCTCCTGAGCCCATGAGGAACATCTGGTTGCCTTCCTTCCACTGCAGAGGGTGGGCATGGGTGGGTCTCCACTGACAGCAGCAAGGCTACAGCTAGCAGCACACCCCAAGCAGCCTATTGATCAACACAAGATGAGGCAAGACGAAGGACGTGCTTGGAGAGGTGCCTGCAAGACTTTTGCCACGTTGGCAGCAGAAGCAAGGGACACAGAAATTAGGATCTGCATGAATGTCAGCACTGCAAAGAAAACCAGGATAATGTGAGATTAAAGACATTTGACCATGGCCTGCAGAGAAAGTAGCCATCCATTTCCTCATCTCCACCAACTGAAGCAGGAATCACAGCACTTTGCCGCAAGATACCTCCTGGTCCCTGCCAGGACACGAGCATCTGCGCAGAGGGGCTTTCACCACATCACAGAGTCAGCCACAGGAAGGCACTTGGGCTCACAGCTGATTTGAATGGAAAGGCAGGACCATAAACCAGGAGCCAACAACCCAACACCCCACAGTCTGTGCTTGACCTTAGGAGGGTTCAGGTCTCCTCCACAGAAGTTTCACAAAAACTGCCTGTGCAAACCAGAGATCTGGTCCTGTTTCTGAGGGACATTCACCACATGGGACTCCTGTCACCCAAGGCAGGCAAGGACACCCCTCTTTCACCCATGAACACAGCAGTAGCCCAGGCACTCACTGTTGGAGGGGGGTTAAGCTCCAGGTTTATTCCTCCTCTTTGGAGAGTCAGGTAGATGCTCCCTAGAACAGACAGACAGTAAGAGCACAGGCACTTCAGTGTCTCGGGGGCGGGGAGGGGAGGT
>NW_010291535.1:0-652 GCF_000700745.2 Antrostomus carolinensis | reverse complement strand
CATGGAGTCAGGCCTGGGCAGCGCCATGTGCTCCCCACCAGCCCCACCTTGGCCTCCAGCCTGGGGCTGAAGGAGTTCCTGGTGCTCCAATGCCGTCCTGAGGAGCTCGTGCCTCGCTCTGGCTGCCCATGCTCCCCCCAGCACCGCTGCTGGACCCCCACCTTGTCCCTGCCCGCAGCACCGACCCGCTGCAGGGCTGGATCCCGCCCTCCGGCCGGTGCGGGGATCGGTCGCTCCCATCACAGAACCACAGGCTGGGTTGGGTCCAGTCCCAACCCCCCTGCCAGCAGCAGGGACACCTTCCACTAGACCAGGTTGCTCAAAGCCTCATCCAGCCTGGCCTTCAACACTTCCAGGGAGGAGCAGCCACAGCTTCTCTGGCCAACCTGGGACACTGGCTCACCACCCTCACAGGAAATTCTTCCTGAGATCTTATCTCCATCTCCCCTCTGCCAGTTCAAAGCCATCACCCCTTGTTCTGTCACCACCTGTCTTTGTACAAAGTCCCTCCCCAGCTTTCTCGCAGGCTGAATCACTGCATCTCTGCCCCTACCACACTGCCACCACCCTGCCCGCTCCTCACCACGCTGGCCCCTTCTGGGGACAGAACCTGCCTGGGCAGGAGAGGGGCCAGCCCCTGCCCTCCTGAGCC
>NW_010291534.1:272-1093 GCF_000700745.2 Antrostomus carolinensis | reverse complement strand
TCCAACCCAAACCAGTCTGGGACTCTGTGATGTGCCAGCCCAGCCCCAGGTGCTCTCCTCACCACGTCTGCCTGTCCTGGCTGTGCGGTCACACGCCGAGTCCCTGGCCGCTCCGCAGACAAAGGGGAACTGCAGCCAGGTGGCTGTGGACTTGAACTCCTTGAAGAGGTTGGAGAAGGAGATGCGAACCACCTGGTTTTCCTGAGGAGAGACACGCACAGAGCTTTAGTCACCCTGGTGGCTTCGGCAGGGAAATGCTACTGAGGAGAAGACACACGGCCACGGCTCTCCTGTATCCCCCATGTCCCCAGGAGAGATGCCACAAGGATGGAAACCACCTCCTGTCCCCTCCATGTCCCCAGTAGAGATGCCACAAATGTGGAGACCATCTCCTGTCCCCTCTGTGTCACCAGTAGAGATGCCACAAGTGTGGAAACCATCTCCTGTCCCCTCTGTGTCACCAGTAGAGATGCCACAAGTGTGGAAACCATCTCCTGTCCCCTCTGTGTCACCAGTAGAGATGCCACAAGGATGGAAACCATCTCCTGTCCCATCCATATCCCCAGTAGATGCCACGAGGATGAAGACCATCTCCTGTCCCCAGTAGAGATGCCACAAGGATGGAGAACATCTCCAGCCCATGGTAACCCACTAGCAGCAACAAAACCCAGACACATTCAGCACCCCCCAAGGGCAGAAGACCACCGCTGCCACCTCCCGCTCCTTCCATCAGGCCCTGACGCTAATGACAGCGGTTTAACGAGGCCACTCCGCGTCACATACCTCGGTGGCGACATCCAGGTGGACAAGGAAGTGCTTGA
>NW_010291534.1:0-227 GCF_000700745.2 Antrostomus carolinensis | reverse complement strand
CCCCGCGTCACATACCTCGGTGGTGACATCCAGGTGGACAAGGAAGTGCTTGCGGGGCAGGGGCCTGAAGAGGAGGTAGAGGTAGCGTCCCCCCAGCCCCAGCGACTGCGTCCCCGTCCGGGGCAGCTGCAGGTAGCTGCTGGCAGGGCTGGAGCCCCGGATCCGGTAAACGGTTCCCTTCAGCCTCGTGTCCTTCCGAAACGGGGGAACCGGGGGTCAGCGCTGCC
>NW_010291533.1:348-2102 GCF_000700745.2 Antrostomus carolinensis | reverse complement strand
CCCGGCCCTCAGAACGGCCAAATCGACGAGCCTCGCAGTTCTTTCTTCCTCTTCCCTTCGATTGGGCTGGGTGGCAAAGTGTCAGGGGGTCTATACTTTTATTCTGCCACCTTGATCGCTCGAAGCGCTACTTTTCTAGTTGTAAAAAATAAAAATGATAAAAAACAACAAGCAAACCAACCCACAGTAACAGATGAAAGTCCTCCTAACATGAAGCCTCCCGGAATATTTCTGTTAACAACTCAAGGCAAGTGCAGTTATTGACAATGTACTTAAGCCCATTAGCTAGGAGCTTTCCCCCACTTCATCACGTCTTTCTAGCGTGAAACGAATTTTTAGAGATTGCTGCCTCTAAAAGCCATTCAATATTTTAAAAAGATGTCCGGTGAGGAAAGCAACAATAACGCAGAAGTGCACATCTAAAAAAAAAAAAGAAAAAAGAAAAAAAAAGGAAAAAGAAAAAAAAAGACTGAAAGGGCAGAATAGAATTGTGACCAGGAAGGAGCTGGTCAAGGGTGAGACGCTGTATTAATGCAGTGAAAACAGAGAAAAACAAGCGCGCCCATTCGCAGACGAGTGTCCCCAACAAGGCGCTGTGCGCGCTAGCGAGTGTGCAGACTCCCAGCCCGCACCTCTGTCCCTCAGCTAAGCAGCAGTGTTTCAGAACTTCAGAAGGTGGATTCATGGAGCGAGAGGGCTGAATGAGGGTTCATTATATGTTGCACAATCGCATTGATCGAAGACAAAAAGAAGGTTTTTATAGCCAGCTTTACCACCCATAAAAATCAGGTTTTTTTCCTACTCGTGTTTGCCTTTAACTTAGGTGTTATCAATCTGTACAGCAGATGACGGATGACCTTGTCAAAATAACGCCAGTCAAAACATTTTTTGCCCCAGCCCTGCTCAAATTTGTGTTAAAATGTCCTGCCTTAGACACAGACAAAATCTAAACAGCAGCAGTTTCCCAGGCTCTGCGAGAATGAAGGGTGGGAATGAAATAAACTAGGAATAGGGTGGGGGGAAATGGCAAAAACAGTTTGCACGCGCACAAGTCATGTTGGTAAGCAAGTGTGCGTCCAGTGGCAGCGTGGCACCTGAGAGTGGGGGCTCGTCTGACACCAGAGAGATGTTTTAGTGAAACGTTTTGTGAGAGTATTTTGTCTTAAATGCATGGGATGCTATGTACATGCAGTGTACCTAGTAGATTATCGTTATCCTCTAGTTTTTCATACGGTGTAGGAAAGAAACTGAAAAAACCCCCCTGTTAAATACTCACTGACGTGTGAGCTCAACTGAGTAGCAGGGCAGAAAAAGCCAATTTTTAAGCAAAGCGGACAGAAAAAGCCGCTAGAGATGAGAAGTTTCTCGCCACAGGTTGCATCCCCGTCTGCCTACTTCTTGCTCTGCGCTGTAACCAAGTACAGAGAGCAGGAGAGAGACATGATGGTGCTCGAGGGGACAAGGTCTGAGGAGGGAGAAATTCTGGGGTGGTGATTCCCCTCATCTGTGCTGGGACCTCCTTGGGGCAGGTCTCAGTTAGCCGAAGGGCACGGGAGGCAGGTGATCCCAGGAGACGCGATCAGTACAGTCGGTGGGACAATATCACGACGGCGAAACGGGTTAGGAAGGTGCCCAAAATCTACCGTAGCCCCCGAGGGGTGACAGGCGAGCGCGGCACGGCCGGGGGTCCCGGGGGCCTGGCAGGGAGCCAGGCGCCCGCTGGCTTGGACCAGGGGCTCCCCCCGCCCACCCCC
>NW_010291533.1:0-227 GCF_000700745.2 Antrostomus carolinensis | reverse complement strand
GGGAGGGAGGGAAGGAACAAGGGAGGGAGGGAGAAGAGAGGGAGGGAGAGAGAAGGGGAGGGAGGGAAGGAAGGAGGGAAGGAGGAGGGAAGGAAAGAAAGGGACACCTTTAAAAGTTGAGCAAGGAACAAAGTGGGGGAAGTTGCCAAAAAAAGGGCTCTGCGTTCAGGCTCGCTGGTAACTTCCCGCTCCCTCCCCTCCCTCTCGTACACACCACACACACACAC
>NW_010291532.1:269-8156 GCF_000700745.2 Antrostomus carolinensis | reverse complement strand
GCCCAGGACACGGTTATTGGCCTTCTGGGCACATCTTAGTTTTTGTTTTCAGAAACTGAACAGACTAAATTTATTACTCTATAAAGAAGAGCTGGAACTTTAGTACTGTGGTAAGCTTTATATTTCTGGCCATTGAGCAGAACAGGTGAGAGGGGACCCTTGGGAAGCGAAGCAGGGAAGGACTGTGTGCACCCTTTACTTTCCAAGCTAGATGGCCATCCAGAAGAACAGAGGCTGGTGGAAACAGCTGCTGAACTCACCTGCTGTCTGCCTCTTCCAGCCAGTCTGCAAGCTCTAGCTGTGTGACTTTCATGTCAGCCACTCCCGTGTAGTCAAACACAATGGGTCTCTATTGTTAAGTGAGGAGTAGACACAAGGTGCAGCTGGCAGCTGTGCTACCCACACCATGCCTGAAGTGAAGTTCAGTCCATGATCCAGAGGGAATGTCTGACTGTCTTCAGTGAGTTCATGGCTTCTCCTCTGAGCTTTGAGGATGCTGTTTAGCACACAGCCGCATGGACCAGACTGGTACTTGGTGATCTGCTTTCTTTTCTCTCTTACTGAGCAGTTGGATGACCTTAAGTAAGGCAACTCCAGCTCTATGCTTCAGCACCTCCTCTTCCCCACATTTCATCTACGCCACTCAGATAATGTGTCTAGTCTCCTTTATACAATGCTTTAAGATCTAAGGATGAAAGTACTGTGTGACAGTTAAGCAGTAAATCACTGGAAACTTAAAAAAATACATACTTCCTGAAGAAACAATCTTATGAAATAACATCTGTTGGTACCTCATAAATAAAGTACAGACACTGCCTGCTACGACTGTGTGTAATTCCAAAACTACAGCATTATTAAATACATCATCTTCACAGTGGTAACTCCAAGCTCTTTTAAAGCACTGATTTATTTTATTGTATTATGATGCTAGAAATGGAAAAATCTTACTTAGTAGATTAGAAATTGAGCCACGTAATCTCCTCAGCACCTCTGTGCAAGTGCATGCCTTACCAAGCAGGTTTGTGTTTACAGTAAACCTGTGGTTTTTTCAATCAGCTTTTAAGTCTCCAAGAAGGAGAGGCTTAAGAAGCCTATTCTACCCCTTAACAGTACTCATCTTGGGTTCTCCTTGATGTTGTGGCTAATTAGCATGTCCTACTCAAACCTGTGTCTAACCTTTCCTGTCTTCTCAAAGCTTTACTCCTCAAAGTTTTACTCGTCTTCTCTCACTCCTTCAGGACTATAAACCCAAAGAATCTGAGAAGCAGAGTAACTTACTGTTATTTTTAGGTAAACAATGAGCATATAGGCTTTTACAGTTTTCCCTTCAATATGAATACGCATTCTTCAAAGACCTTTGTATTTCCTTGTCATTTTCATAATGGATTACCACACCTTTTCTAGTAGGGAGGCAAACAATATTCCAGACAAGGTTGTCCACAGCTGCCTACATAGAGATTATAAATTTCTGCTTCAAAAATGAAGACTACAGAAATAACCTCCAACTTTTAAACACAAATATAACATTGCAGACTCTTAGGAAAGCTGTACTAAGATCTTGAGTTGGTACCTCAATGATTGAAAAAATTAGAGTGTTTTGTTGGAGGATAATGCTGTTCAACAGCCCTCAGGAAAAGTGTTTTGATACACTTTCACTTTTAAGCATTGTAAAGTCAATGGAACAACTCAAATATACAAAGAAATTTGCAAGAGGAAACACACAGGCGGTATTCTAAGGACTCAAAAAGCAAAAGCATCGAGACAATAAACTTGGTAACAGTCTTCTTTTGCTAGCTAGAAATAGATTTTTCCAGTGAGAGCTCAGGAACAGTAACTCCACAGCCCAAACTACAGGCTTCAGCTTCCACCCTTCCCACAAAGACCTCGGCACTGCTATATTAAGAGCAACCTGCAGTCAAAGAATTTGGCATTAAACAAAGAATGTCTAAAAGAACAATGCTATTTATGAAAAAACTAAACTGTCTGGAGAGGAAAGGAGGAACACGTTGACCAGGCTAGACAAGCCTTCCTTGGTAGCTGGACAGGAAAGGTAATTGCTTTAATTATCTGCTTCAGAGGATGGTAATAAAAGCCTTCACTGGCCTTGATTTGCAGAGCAGCTAAAGACACAACAGCCTAGAAAAGTTACCTCCCAAATAGCTTCTGCTATGAACAAAGTATCAGGCACACCTATTTCTGGCTTCCCTGAATCAAGGATTGACATTTGAAGACAACAAGCAGACAAGTAGGAACAGACTTTTCTACAAATTCTTCTCTTTCTGCATCTGCCATCAGGCCTTCCTTGGGACAACACTGCTCCTGCTCACAGTCGCAGAGGCTCCTGGGGAACTAACAATCAGTGATGGCATCTGCATCCTGGTTTGGACAACACCTTCACTTTGGGATACCAGCCTGACTCACTGTAGCACACAGAGGCGTACCTCCCTGCTGGGAGAGAGTCACCCTTCCACCCACTGTTCCTAACGCTGCCCACAACCCACCTGGCTTCTGATTGTGAACAACAGCCGCTGCGCTCAGACTATGAACCTGTTTGTGTCAACTCACATCGTAACCCAGCAGGGACTCTTGGACTGCAAATACCAGTTCCTGAGGAGGGACTATCTTGAAAAATAAGAATTCTTTTTCTAAAATACAGCACTGACCACATATTTGCAAGTGTGTCAGGAGATGGCACAGATGTGCAACGTCTATACATGAATTTGGATCTGTATCTTTGGAAGAGAAGCCAGGATGCAGACAAGGTGGAAACGTGAGAGAGCACTCACTGCATCTGTACTTTTGGATAATCAGAAAACCAGGACCAGCAGACGTGCACCTGCACTGCAGCATATGCATATCCACCCAGCTCATTTCCACTGATACTAACATGAAGCATCTGTGAAAGGATGAACTGAGCAAAGAAATATTTTCAGTAGGCTGCTCAGCAACACAAGACAAAAGAATAACGAGTGACTACAGTCACCAGCTAATTATCTGAAAACTACCACTTTGCGATCAAAAGACAAAAATCCATAGAGGAGGGAATTCATTACCAACTTTGCTTCTTAATATGTTCAAACACTGGAGTTTACCTCTGCTGCTTCTGCTTTTTTCTCTTCCGGTGTGGAAGAAGCTCCACTTGCCTTCTTGTCACCGTGCTGTAAGTAGAGAAAACAGATCTGTAGTTATTAAGATTTTAAATTATATCTTCTATGTAGAGATATTCCCAAACATCTTAGTTCACGTGTGACTCCTTTGACCTACTACAATATGACAGAAGGGAACATGCTAGGTTTTCCTTCTCACTAATGGACAGGATTTCTAAATGATCTGCTGGATACCTTCAGTGAAATCACAGTCAGAAAGTCACGACTTCCGGGGCAGCACACGTAACACGACTGCTCATGTGAAAAGCTGTGGAAGGAATTATGTTTCTCACTCACTCCTCACCAGCACAGCACTCTCTGATACTTGTGCTGTCAGCCCCACAGGCTTCAGCACAAACTGAACAGTTCTCAGAGAGACCAACACAACCTGTGCAATCATGAGCATCTGCTCCAACATCTGAACTTTTCTCAGACACACTAAGATGCCCATCGTGCCCAGCCCTCCTTACCTGGCAGCAAGCTGTTACTATGATTTCTAGAATTCTGCTGCTGATATACAAAAAATGCATGCTGTAACAGTACAGGCACAGGTGCACATCAGGAAATACAGTTCTTCCAGGTTCCCCAAACTTCCTGCATCTTTCATCTCCTCCAAGACTTTCAACCTCTTGCTTTCTTCTAACCTGATAGGCAATCCCTTTTTCTCCCCAGGTGCAGCAATGTACAGAAAATTCCACATGCCTATTGGCATCCACTGCATGTTTTACTCTCTGCTTCTCTGAAAAGTGGTGAACACAGTCCCTCAAAAAATCTTTTCAAAAGCAGATTGTTTAAACTTCAGAATAAAGGGGGGAAAAAAAAGCAACAAATTTTACCATGAATATAAAAGGCAACATAATATAGCTATTATCTAACATCTCAGCTAGCATAACTTCCCACAGCAGCCAAGACATCTGGGAATGAGGATTCACATCTGGTTTGTTCTGTTAAGTAAAGACAGGAGATGATTTGAGACTCATTTATTCCCTTCTGTTTTGAGGACTGAGCAGCAGGAGGTAAAGTTTGCTAACCCACTAAAGTAATGAGTTCCTACAGATTTTTTCTTTACATGGCTATAGGGAGAAAGTAATGATCCATGTATCACCACTGCACTATCCTCAACAGGAATATGTTCAAGCACATCAGCACACAGGCTGGGAAAATACTAGATCTGAATGAACAAATAAAACCAAAAGTAAAAAACCAGCATGTCTCTAATCTGCTTCCATTATGGTAGTACATGACAAAAATGTCAAAAATCGTTTTAGACTACCTCTAATAACTCATGGTTTTAAAATGAGTTTGGGCATGACTAAGATACTTGACAAGTTTTAAAATTGAAAATGTTATTCTCATATTCCAATTGTGCCTCTTCAGAGAAAAAACAAGCCCCGTCGGTTACCTTTTCAGGTGAGAGATTAATTGATTCACTGCCCCATAACGTCACTTACAGTACAGGCTCAATTAACCCAGTTATCTGTGCTTTTTACTGCTACAATAAAAGCACACCACACACGTACCAGTAAAAGCAACACCAGTGAGCGTGCTGATGCTGACAAAACGGTAAGTCCAGAGCCAGCACAGCTCTAAGGCTCAGGAGCTACAGCTCTTGCCCAGCAAAACTCTGCTGTGTAGACCGGGCTCTCTTCCTAAATGGATACCCTCAGCATCACAAGACTCTAAAAGCCAAGTGCTACCCCAAATCCAGCTAATTTAGCTAATAAAGCAAGTACATCTTTCTGTACATTGCATGTATTTCATTGCATTTATTTATTTGCTTCTTTAAATTTACACACAGCTTTAAAAGCAGCAACATCAATTAAAGCCCAGATCTTTTTTTTATTATTATTATTTCTATTAAACCAAGTCACAGAATGCAGGAGCCTTATGTAGTTCCTACTTTTACTTTACTTCCAGGCTTTTACCAGGGCCAAATCCAGTGCTACCCTTCCTCCCTAAGTCCATCTCCTCATCTTCACATCAAGGAAACCGGTACCAGACAGGACATAGCACCAACAGAGCACCCAGTCCCAGCACCATGAAGGGGGAATGCGCTGTGTCCCAGCAGGTGGATGGAGACCAAGAGTGTCCCCTCTTGGGTGTTGAGGCTTCCGTGTTCGCCCGCCTTGTCAGACATTTCTCCTGCTTTCCCATCTCCAGATCAGGCAGTCAGGTCTAGTGGTCCGCACTGCCTGCAGAGGGCAGGACCAGGGGGCTGGCAGGATTCCCTCCAGCACCCTTCAATATCTACTCCACATCCCTGAGGGATCCCAGGGCAGCTTTACTGGCCAGAGAGGAAAAGGAATGGACCAGAAAAAGGACCACAACTTTGCCACCCCTAAACTCAAGTCAGAGAGATCAAATGCATGCTCTTTTCCTTTCAGAAGGCTCTATCAGGCAGCACCTATCATAATGAGACTTTGACTTAAAGGCCACATACTGTTTATTTAACTATGGGAACAAAGTACGTATGGCCCAATCAAAGTAAATTTTTATCTCATAAGCTGGAGTCACACATTGTGTACACCAATAAGCACTGATATTCTCTGGCCTCCGAGAGAATAAAACTGCCTACGGCAGGATGACCTCACTTGAAAGTCCACCATCCTGAGGATGTAACCTTGGGAAGCACAACTTCCTAATACACCTTTGCTGGTTCCCTGAACAGCTGGTGCTTCAGGGATATGAGAATGGACCCTTTTTCAAACAAGGCCATCCAACAGCTCTTTTCTGCTCTGTCTTTCCAAGCTTTGAACCTTCTAGTTAAAATAAATAAATTTTAAAAATAAAACAAATAAATCAACTTGCTTAGCAAGGGACTAAGCCCAGTTTTTCTAGGACAGCACACATGCATTGCTCCTTTACATTCCTAAGGGTATGACAGAGTTGACTTTCCCCTCGGGCAGTCTTTCCTTTTTCTGCTCATCTTTCCTTACAACGCCAAAGAAATACATCCATAACCAAGCCAGTGCACAGGAGCAGCTCCAGCTCTGGCACACAAACAGCAGGCATAAAGTTTAAGCTACATTTCTGGTTTAACTAACAAATTAATAACAACTCATTATAGTAGTTAAGTTGGCCCAAAATATTTTCCAACTTTACTAATTAAAAACAAAACCCACAAACCACCTATAATCACATCTTCTCAAAATGCATAAAGAAGCTTCATGAACAAAAAAGTTTATCCTGAGATCTTCGTCTTGTTCTACAGTGCACAAAAATGTCACGACACTTGTTTTACAGGCACACCTTTAACTTTTGATTCAAAGAGCATTCATAAACCAGAAAGTAACTGGCCTAGGTGAAAAGCGCAGAGTAAAATACCAGCAACTGAACACACAACTGCATTCTCAGCCCATGCTTGCCAAAATCAGACCTCAGCTAAAGGTCTTGCTTCAAGAAATTCCTTCTAAACCTCATGAGCCCCATCAGCACTGACGAGCCTTTGGTTCAAAGCCATTGCGCAGCATCTCAGAGGACTGCAATGAGGACACGCTCGGTAACTGGGTGAGAAGGGAAGTCTCCTTGCAAGAGTCTCAGCTGAAGTCAACTTTGCACTACAGAGATTAAAGAAGACGCATCATTTTATGTGGACAGGAATCTAATCTTCGTTTTCAGTTGAAACTGGGAAGAAAGCAGACGTGTTTGATGCTGCTCAGAAAACTGCCAGATGGAAAGAGGTGTCAGGGGAATCGTAATCAAGCAACGTAAGGGATGGAAAGGTGAAAATTAGTTTCTTCTTAGAGCCATCCCATTCTGCTTTGAATACACCAGCCAGTAAAAACCTTGGTAGGGTAACCAGTGAATCTCTTTTTTGTCTGTTCCTCTCTCCCACCTTTTCTGCTTTGCTTACTCATCCTTTAGACCATAAGGTCTTCTGGGTAGAAGCTGCCCTGCATGACACACATGCATGGGACAAGGGAGGACTCGAGTCTCATGTGGAGGTCAGCGGGTGTTATTCTGGTGCCAACAACTGTCACAAGGGGTTTCCAAGGGAGCTTGTGGAGGAGAGGTTTCTTTACCTGATCACAGGTAGTCACTCTTAGTATCTTTTCTTACCCTAGATTCAGTGACCCAGGACTACCAACGCCTTTTAATTTCTGTGTCATCACTTAATGCAGCAATTCCCAAACTTTCCTCCTGGTGACTTAGTGTCACCTCCACCATACAGTATCACTAATTTGACTTGATGCAATGAACAAACATTCTCAACACTGAAACACACACATTCTGAACACATTACTAAACACTGATCCAAGCTACTTAGTTTAAAAGTACAGTTACATATTCAACAGATTTCACCTACCTGATCATATACTTTATGATATGTATGTAGGAAATACATTAAAGTGTCATTTTCTCTGAAAGCCGCCTTATTTTCACGACGCATACTTTCTGTAAAACTTTAACAGAATGCAAACTTTTTGTCACTACCCCATAAAAAGACTGTTTCCTTTATACCAGATTATAAAGAAGACTTTTCAAAGCAGTTGCAGGTTCGCCACAATAATGAGTAGTGACCTAGTCCAGCCAAACTGCACGGAGCCATCAGAGAGCTGTGGCTTACTCAGGGAGTACCCGGCAAGCGATGACTGTTCCTGGCAACTCTGCAACCTACCCGCTCATGAAAAAAGGCACATGCGGAGGTTTTTTTCCAAAGTAGAAACAATCCCATGTAAATTCTGCCTTATGTCGCAAACTGCCGCGTTTTGACCAAGTGTTACAGTTTCGTCAGCTAGCA
>NW_010291532.1:0-226 GCF_000700745.2 Antrostomus carolinensis | reverse complement strand
AAGATAACAAAAACAGCCAGCAGCACGAAAAAAAAAACCACCCTGGTTTTCAGTGTGGCTTTTGAAAAGACTCGGGGAGGGATTATGGAAGTACATCCAGAGAACACTAAGTTCTGATCTGACCTGAAATACACTACAGCGTTGAAAGAAGGCGCTGGTTGCCTCCAGCCACCACAAAATCCTTTCCTTATCCCTCCTGAAGCCTTCAAGCCAGGGAGGGGAGGGA
>NW_010291531.1:0-20855 GCF_000700745.2 Antrostomus carolinensis | reverse complement strand
CTGGAGAAATAGCTCTTCCTAGCATATGACTAAGAAACACCTGAGCTACTCCAGTTGTAAGTTATGTCCTGGGCATGAGCTTAGATAAAGACAGGTATATGTGATTAGGTAAATTCGACCTCTAAGACCCAAGGATGATGAACAAGGCTGTCTTTTGAAATGATTGTTTTCCAAGTCAATTAAAAAAAAATTACTGAAGACAGCAGAGGATTAAAAAAGCACATGGAAATAGATATGGAGATAGTCACTCACTATTATATAACAGGATTTATCATAGTAATTTAAATTCTGATTTCCCGACTCTTACACCTTTCTCACAGTGAGTAGGATTCTGGTGTAAACAGTCATGAAAATGCTTATGGAAAAAAGATTCTGATCAATGTGACAAACTGTATAAAAGCTTGTCTCTTAAATGTAAATAATGTTAATAGCACAATAATAATACTGTTAACTAACTCTACAGTTGGCAACGATCAGTAATTTCCAGTTAAAACTAAAACAGTAATTTCAACTGAAGATATGTTTTCTGTAAACTAACTTCATTATAGGAAAACTATAAGCAAAATATTTCATTGTGATCCAGAGACACTTTTCCTGAGTGTAATCTTAACTCCTGCGTAACTGTTAGCACATTGTATAAACACTACAGCCCAAGAACAACCTACATCTCTGATTGTTTAGACTTCTCTTTGTCAGGCTGAGATGTTGTGTTCAGCACAGATAGTGCAGCCATAATCCTCTCAAGAAACAGGGTTAATAAGTTGTATTTGAACTATAATTTGCAGAAGAGTCTCTGGTCCTACAAAGATATGCCTTTTACTGTTTGACTGATGTAAAATTAAGTGCTTTACTATTTCTTAATCCATACTTTTCATTTGTTCTTCCTTTAGCTCTTCAGCTCCAGGAAAATTTTTCACATTCCATTACTTTCTATTACTTCCCTGTCAAGATAGGTGTTGAGAAAATATCAAAATACTAGTATTCTCTGTAGGATTAAATTAATTGTAATGTTTCTGGCATTATCCTATATTAAATTGCTTTTACGCAGCATATATCAGCAGTTGCAAAATGATAACATTTGTTGAAAGAAATTATAAAGTATTTAGGGAGTTATTTATCAGATGAAAAAGTAAACAAATATTATGAAATAAACTTTGGAAAATTTATATGAACTATTTGCTCTGAGGTATAAGCTTTCCTCTACAATGAGTATTACTTTGTATTTTCCAATACATTTTGCAAACAAGAAAATGAAAGAGTAAGAGAATGACAGTAACATTCCTTGAAACAGTATATAGTGGAATATTAAAAACGTGGTTTTGTAACAAGTGATCAGACAGACTGTTGGAGGTATAATATGCACACTTGCAAAGGAAGAACTCATGTTATATTTCAGAATGTCTTGAATATAACAATGAAGCAGTCTGTTATTCACATGATTAAGTTAGGAATATATCTTAGATGCTTTATTGAGTATTTTTACTTAGTTTTTATGGCATCATTTAGTGGCTGGAATCTCCATAATATTTCAAGCATTCTGAAGACACTTGTCATGTATACCACATATTTTTATAGTCCTTTCTACTTCAAGAATTTCATTACGGAAAAAAGTATTGTGTGTATTAGAAGAATATTGCTTGACAGATAAGACAAAAGTAACTATTTGTATTTATATTTTTTACCAGCTTTATTTATTATAGTCAGAAATAATTTCCATCAGTTATCTTGAATTAAACTTAATTTTACTTATCTAAAGATTAGATGTTTAAACACACTGACTATGTCTTCCCTTGCTCTCTGACTTTTTAGGAAATTGACCAAATATTAGTTGGAATTCTAACGTGTAACTAGACAAACTCTATCCACTACCAGCCCGCATAATATTTCTGGTTTCACAGAAGATACTCATCCTGTCTAATGATTCAGCAATTTGAACACTAGTGTTTTGAGAGCAAATCTCATGTTGTCAGGGTTATTTTAAACAAAACAATTACTTAAAATATTATGCTTTTATTTGTTTCAGCTGCCTCAAAAATACTGCAATTAAAACATTGTATTGGCATGAAATATTGACAAACACCAATTTAATTTTTTTTAAATAAAATCAAACAGAAATAGAAAATCAATTATAATTTATACCTTGTTATTGTTGTTAATATATATTTTATAGAGTAGGCTCTTACTGGGGCCATTGGCAATGATACTTCATTAGACACTGAATATGACCCCTAGGAACACTGGCACTCACAGAGATACCACAAACTGCTTTTTGTTTTTGTCTTTGTTTCCATCCTTTGAATAAATAAGTTACTACAACTGCACATGTATGTGACAGCCCCACCTCTGCTTTTTCTGCTTCTCTATGCTGCATTTGAAGCAGTAACAAGCATTTCAGGGGCTATCCAGTGAATTATTGAAGGAATAGATCCAGATGGAAACTATCTCAGCAAAAATATAATAGCTGTTCTTGTTTTGGATCAGTCATCCTTACGTGTTTTATCACAAAGTAAACCGAATCTCTGTGTTGGAGTTAATCTGATGCTAGAACCAGCAAGGGTTAAAATACTTAAAATGTTTATAAAATTACAACAAAAAAGAACAGTAGCAGAGTTGGCTATGATGTTACAGAAAATATTGTGTTTAGGAAGGTGTGATTGTAACTGAATGGAAAAATCAGTAACTAATAGAGAAAAAATGTCAGTTCTAACAATTCTCAAGACCTTAATTCAGTAAAAGAGTCTAATGCTTTCATGGTCATGGTTTTAGGAAACTCATTATTGCTATGGAGTGAAAAGAGTGATTTAAATCCAATTAAAACAATACCAAATAGTTAGCTAATCACAGCTACAATATAATAATCTGAAATAGATTTTTTTAAAATATTTTTCGATGTTGTCCTGTATGCTGCCACATTAAAATGACTGTCACCATTCAGATTAAACAGCAAAAGTAGACAAAGTACATTACTGGTTCTGATCCTGTAACATTTGAGTAATAATTTAGTAATAGCAAAAGTAGTGTTTTTGCAACACATGTACTAGAGGAAATGATAGGAACAGTAGCAGGTAACCTAAAAATGCAACCAAAACTAACCAACATATAATGAATTTTAAATATGAAAGGTTTTGAAAAATTGCTGCTAGGCTTACATGTACTTCAATAATTATTCATGGAAGATATGTACTTTGTATTCTCATCTGTAGGAGGATAATCTTCAAACAAAAGAAAAGCAAAATGTGTCAAATAAATTGACATTTATGAATTATTTATTCAGCTCTAGTAATACTTTGCTCATTTAATTTTACTCAAAACATGCAAGCATTCTTAATTTATAAAAGTGATTTGAACTTGCAAGTAATAATTTATCTGATCTAAATAAATCAGCTCAAGTGTTATGATGTAGAAATATTTATTTTAAAGAGTCATTAAAATATTAGAAGAATATCTATGTTTTAAACTATGCTTTAGTTCATTGCGTAAATCTACACTCAGTGGACACATTATGTGTACTTTGTAAGGCTTTTAGCAAAGAATTTAGACATTTTCTTCATTTTGAAAAGCATTCTTAGTATAGCAGCTATCTACTTTGGAAGTCCAAATTTGGATGAGATTAAACCCATTCTTAGCTTCCACTGACACAAACACAATATAAGCACCGCATCAGGTGTCTCCATCAAAAATCTCAAATAAAAACTACCCATAAATCTCCTGAATAGTTTGACAGACATCTTCATTAACATGAACCATTGAACCTATAACAATGCAGTCTATTTGGGTTAGAGTCATTTGCAGGTAGAATGATGTGATTTTGTTACACATTGTGGTTGTTGTTATTCTTTGATATCTATATCTGTTATGCATAACATTTTTTATTATTATTTGTAATTATGGTAAAAAAAAAATCACTTTTAAAATTCCCTGTGAAATAAATAAAAGAAAAAACAATATCATTATGCCAGAGATTTGCCTGCCAGATACAAAAGATCATCCTGTTTTAATGGAATAGGTGCTACTGGAGTAGAATAATCTACCTGAAGTGTTAGAAAGCTTATTTTGTTGTAATAAACTATTTGTTACAAGGTTACAAAAGCTAGATATTAGTCTGTCACGTGCAGTTTTGTCAGGCAGCTCTTATCTTGAAACTTCTCTTTCCTAATGGAGACCATGCTGTGGAAAAGGCAGAATGCTGACAGTGCCAACAAAGCACCTGCCATCTACTATGTATAGTACATTATTTATCTCCTCATTTGGAAGGTTGGTTCATGAAAGTGCCTCAGGAGAGTTTTTATATTACATTAATAATATTTTTTAATTTCTGAGTGATCAAGAAACGTGCCTGAGTTACTCTCAGGGGCAGATAATAAATATAATATTTGTGGGAAGAAAGGAATTAATATAATAGGTATGAAATTGAACATAACACCTTGAAAAAGACTGTGAAGGCTGATATGCCTATATTTATACTTACCAGCTGTAATTTGGTTTATGGGAAGATGTGTATGCTGCACTTACCTCAACCCCCAGCACACACATATGCACACAGGCTTTTTACTCCATTCTTGAATAGAGTGAAAATGCCATAGAAAACAATTTCAGACACATCATAGGAAAAGCAGGTAAACAGACTATGAGAAACGATGCCTGCCATATTCACAGACCCACTGCCATCTGTATAAATCCAGCCTCCTCCATCCAGATCCACCTGAGCAACTTTTTTGAAAACATACTTTATGGTTGGAAATGAACAAAGTGACAACATTTTTGTGCATGGTTTAATAGCAATCCCATCTCCTCTCCCAAGATGGCTTGTTCTTGGACTAACGTATATATACAAAATAGAGCTGGCTGGAAATAAGAACAAATAAAAGGTTGGCAGTACATGTTAATACTGAAAACATCATTTATCAAATGGCTTTACCCATTCCATGTGTTTGCCATAACAGTGAGTGATGTTAATAACAAATACATTGAAAAAGAAAATTATTCAATTTGTCCAGGAGAAAAAGGGAGCACCATGTTGTACATGGAAGTCAGGGAATGTTAACAAGTAGATGAAGACCAGGGATTGCTGTGCCTGCTTCACATAGCTCTTAAAGGGTGGTCTTCATAGGAGATGGGAACGTGGCCTGGCTACCAGAAAATTTACCTCCCTTCTGTAGTCTCCAAAACACTCAAATGTCCTGGTAGCGGGAGTATTTTAGAAGTAGAGTGATCCCATAAGGTTGACTCTGATTGCTCTTACACAATCACCCTCTGAAACAAAAAGCATGTGATTTTAAAAAGACTTAAGGGATGCTACTCCAGACATAGTACAAATAGATTCTCTGGTTTAAGACATTCACTCTAAAAAGTTTCTCCTCCAAAATAGTGTGGGGCCAGTCTCTATAGCTTGTAACACTAAATAAATTCTTGTTACTTTGTGATCAACCCATGCTATCAATGCTGAGTGCCAATTATTTCAGGGAGCTAGCACAGTGTGCTCCAACCTTATTCATGTGCCTGTCTGCAGAAAGCCATGGGACATGTGACCTGACAATCAGGTCACAAACAAAGAAAGTAGTGAGTAAATATTCTAAAAGGAAATTTTAAAAGCAAAATAAAATTATGTTTTAAAATGAATTTTATTAGAGGAAAAAGGGCTTCAGATCTGGTTGCTGCAAAAGTAGAGAGACACTAAACAATTTTCTAATTTATTTCTGAGTTTTTAACAAAAAATCAATTCACTTTTTCCATTTGTCACATATATTGGTCTACTGAAAGACACAAAAAAATTCTTCAATGCAGATGTCAGTTCTGCCTAATGCTTTGCTGATTAAGTAGTATTTAATTCTAAATTAAATGAGCAACCACAGTAAATCAAGCCCAATATTCATGTTCTCTTCCCTACAGACATAATTACATGCCCCTTAAGAACTCATTCCATCCATTGCCAGAATGGGAAGTATTTAGATGAGTGGAAAAGTGGAAGACTACTTAACCAATCACAACATCTGGAAGAAAAGGCTTAGTGGCTTAGAAGAAAAAAGTGAAAATTTACTGAAGGTGGTTATGTAATTCCACCGTATCTAATCTAAATGATTCATGTGCCTGCTAGGCCTTATAAGACAATCTCTTCAGCCATATCATTTACTCTGAATTCACTTAGGGGTTTTTTTTGGTTCTTGTTTGGTTTTTTTCCCCCCTGGAACAGAGCACCATCTTCAAACTAGCACAGCAGCAGATTCCTTGTGAAAGTAATAAAATAGTTTCTGGCACAGAGAGCCTTTTTCTTGGGAAAGAGAAGGAAAAGTAATTCTGCTCAGTAATTAATTCTGAAGTACAAAGAGTTGGAGTAAGAGGTTTGGAAGTCTATGTAAATGTGGCCACAAGGATTCTGACTGTGCAACATGCTCAATTAGGAGAAATCAGTATAACTGTTAGACTTCCATACTGATTTTTTTTTCCCCCTATTTTCTTCCTTAATTGATATACTTCTGTTTGGTCTGCAACACAAATTTGCATGTACTATGTTCTTGAATAGTTAGCTGTCATTCAGTAGAGAGAACAGATCATCATACTTTGAGTAATAATTGCAAAACTGAACAAAACCCTGGGCTATAAACAGGGATTTGCTAAGTACATGTTCTGAAAGGGATGAAAATTGGTGTGAATAGAAAACTGAGGCTTTCTTACCTGGTCTTGAATTTATATTTTGTGCTGATGCACTCCAGTGTTGTTCAATAACTTGACTTGCTGGCTAGGCACCGAAGCTGGAAGCTAGTTTTTGGGAACAGAAGGCCAAGAAAGATGAGTTGTAAAATTATAATGAAAAAAGTTTTTTAAAGGGAGAATAAATAATAAAAAAAAAATCTATTGGTTATTGCACTAAATGTTGATTTGTAGCTTTAAATCCTTACTGTCAGGCTGGTGCTGTGGAAAGCAAGAAGAGAATTTACTGCAGATGGCTTTATTTAGTGATTTTTTCTGTCTGGCAGGTATTTTAATCAACTGTAAAGTTGTTGTTTGTGTGTGCTCATACATGTACACACAAAAGAAAATATTTCTAAGTGGTGTATTTGAAAATAAGGTAAAAGAATAAAATAAGGAAGATCAAATGTAAAAAGAATAACAGCATCTTTTGGATCTAATTTTACCTGAATGGATACAAGTCAAGGTAGAGAGTATATGAAGGAAAGGTGTAGCACATAGTCAATATTATCTAAACAGAAAACTCCCAACGAACTCAAAAGAACCCAAAACCCCCAAAATAAGCAACACTTTCAGGAGTTAGACGAACTTAGGAGCCTGGGCCCTATTTTCAAATATGACACAAATGGTGAGGAGAGGCTTGCAATGGGCTCAGAAATCTAATTATATTATCTTTTCTTCTGTTTGTGAAAATCTCAGCCCGCTAGATACCGAAAGTGAGTGTGTTAATGAAAGTCACAAAGAAAGTTACTATCCAGACTCATGACCTGTGATTTTTTTCAATTTATTGTGGTATAATTACACAGTTTCTTCAAGTATTTCTAAAAATGTAAATTAGCTTCATAACTCTCTTAGAATGTCTGAAGATTTTACTCTTCAGGATTTCCAAAGAATTCTCCCTTTTTCACCTTTCTTACATGATATGAGGACAGTCTGTCACATTAGCTGCCAGTTATTTCTCAGAATACAAAGATCCTGCCTATCAAAATCGTGAAATCACATTAAAGGCACATGCTCTTACACAAACAACAGAATTACTGCCTACTTCATTATTCAAATTAATACTCTTGCAGTTTTGATATCTTCTTAAATGTGGGACTGAGCAATTGGAAGTATATCCTTCAATATTTATGATTTGTCCAGCATTTCACAGGTTCACTGTAGGTTATGGTGATTCATTTCACATTGAACATATCTCTGAGAAAGACTGTTGAAAGAGATACTTGACATTTCATGTACCTGTAGTTAACAATCCTATTCTCTAGTCACTTCAAAATCCTGAGTTACAAAACTAATATAGATTTTCACACAAATGGCAAAATGATGGACGCTTTCCAACTTAAGGTATAGTTCAGCCTAACTGGAAATTCTCATGTAATTTACATGTATTGACTATTGCTGTCACCTTTTATCTCTGATACACAAATGGATACATATTTGTTGGGAAAAATCAGTCATCCAAAATATAATAGAATAGAAGAAGAATCAGATAATATTTGAAATGGATTGTGGAATAATTACTGGAGATAACTTAAAAATCAGAAAACGACCTTGTTCACACACTAGGAAAAAGCTATAATCATAGAATCATAGAATGGTTTGGGTTGGAAGGGACCTTAAAGATCATCTAGTTCCAACCCCCCTGCAATCAGCAGGGACACTTTCCACTAGACCAGGTTGCTCAAAGCCTCATCCAACTATTCCAGGGAGGGGGCACCCACAACTTCTCTGGGCAACCTTATCTTACTGGCTGCTGCCTGATAGGCCATGAGAGTCCACAGATCGTGACTGGACGGAAGATGCAGGGCGCTATCGAGTGAATCTGGCATTCATGCATTTGAACTTGTAGCTCCACATTGAGTAAACTGCCTGTCCATAACCAGCCACACCATCCCCCACTGGATGACACTAAATTCTGCAGGTTTAGCCGTGAGAGTCCATAAATCGTGGCTACGGGAGTGCAGCGCTCTATCGAGTGAATCCGCTGTTGTCGGACTCCTAGTGCTGAATTGGGCAGCACTCAGGATCTAAGCCTAGTCACTCCCAGCTCCTCTAATATCTGAGGATAAGCTGGAATGCAGGGGGATTTATTTCCTGCCAAATTGCTTTACCACCCCTTTCACACAAGGATGACACCCTATCTTGAAGCTAGTCCTTATTTCAATGTATTATAATGCAATTACAATACACATAAACAGCTTTTTAAAAGAATTGTCATTCCTTTACTTTTCTGTTACATTATTTTTGTGATCTTGGAGAAAGAAAGATACTTTCCTGTGGGAACTGTGGGTAAATGCTGCATGTGATTAAATTATGGCATTTAAACAATTGCTACTGGCAGAAATTTTTTTCATTTCTCCATGGAGGATGTTCAGTCCTGTCAGTGATTTATTGTTTCCAGCTACGCTTGCAAATAAAATACTGTTACCCTTTGGATTATATGCAACAGCTCATACACCTACATCTATATGCTATGACAAACATTCAGTACAAAATAAGACAAAAAAATTAATCCACGGAGAGTATAGTTGAATTTTTTTTTCTTTTCTATTTTATTCTTGGGATCAGATTTTTTCATTAAGTGTACCATTCAGAAGGAACAACTGTATAATATTAAAATTGTATTCAAATCAAATATGAGTACTAAACATATACATTTCTTAGCAAGGCAGACTGTCATCAATAAAAATCTCTCTCAAAGTCGGAGATCCACACATGATGTACCCCTTGCTATCTCATCATGCAGGAAAACACACTAAACTCCACATTTCTTAAAAAAATCCAAGCTAACTTAGGCCTGGGAGAGAAAAGGGGTGTGAATTACAGAGTTTGAGTGCAAAGCAAAGTAGCCCATAAAGTCCCTGGAAAAAAGAAAAATTACCATCTCCTACAACCTGTCTCTCTAGTCCCAATATAATATATTACCCCCTGTCTCAATACCCTTCTCTAGATTTATGGCATTTTTCAGATTAACTGTGAATCTCTTCCATATTGCTCACTCTTGAACTTCCAAGTCATTTGGACTGTATAGACAAAAAAAATAATTTTGGTTTAATCAAACCAGTGTCTTAAATCACACTTTAAAATCAGTTGAAAAACAATATAAATTACAAAAATATTGTTTAGAGTGTTTGGTCCATGTAATTCATTCAAATGTTCTGTCACTCAGGAAATCAGATATCTAAGCTAAAAGCTCATCAATTAGTTCAAGATATAAGCTAGGCACTGATTTTCAGTTGAAATCTCCTTCGTGATTAAAGAAAAGTCAGAGAAAACGTCAAAGAGAGATGGAATGGATCATCCTCTGGAGATACTTATTTCTCTTCATTAATCATGGAGGAATGTAAGTGACTAAATAAAAGTGCCTAACTGTTAGGAAACTAAAGTTAGACAAAATGAATCAAATTCTACATGCAAATATCTTTAGGGAGAAACATGTATGTAAACTTGTTATTACTGCTTTTGTAGGGACCTTTCTCATCCATCTTTAAAATGTCATCATACCTACCACATCTACAACATATTAATTATTTTAAATTGCTACCTTTTGAACACTTATTTATTTCAAACCTGTTCTATTTATTTTTTCCCATCTTTAAGTACACACATGTGGAAATGGGGATCATGGGAAAAATATGAAAAAGAATATTAACAAGGTTTTCAGTGCTTATTGGTTTTGCACACTACTTTTCTTGTTTGGTTCACTGGTTGATTTACCTCCTGTTTTCTCCCAGTCTTGCTTTAATCTTGCTCATACAGAAGACTAAAGAGACTTAATTTTTCTAACTCAATATATAGAAAGTCTAAAATCATCTTATGCTATGTTCAAACAGTTTTTTACTAAATATGAGGTTTACTGGTAAGTGCACAGAATTTGGCTTTGAAGATATTCAAAGTTCATGGTGTTCCAGACCTTCAAGATTAATAAAAAAAGCAAATTGGTATTTGTAAGATTCATATTTAATGTACATTTGATAAAACTCAAAGTCGAAATAAACCATAGGACATTTGAAAACATATAGATCATACCTGAATGATTTATATGGGTTTTGAAATGTGAACCAGTTCTAAAGGAAGTAAATGCTACAACATTATTACAGTAAGAGAATTATGGTCTCCAGACCATTGGACCTGTGCAGCTTTTTTTCTTCAATGTTTTGTTCCTTGCTACTTCTTTCTTAGGTAAGAAAGACATATAGCATATTTTAGGGAGGTTAATGTCAACACGGCACTGTTACAAACCAATCTCAACAACCCATCTGTATTTATCAGAACACAGAAATCTTATAAAAAATAGTCCTACTACAAATTGTATTGAGGAATATTACACTTCTGATTTTTGTAGCAAGGGAAATATTTACCTTTCATGGAGTTAATATTTTTCTCTTAAAGGGCATTTTTACTTTTAAAGTTATTTAAAGCTTAAGTATCCAGATATTAATGTTTCTAAATATGTATAATTAAATTTTAGGGATAGCTAGTGTTTCCCATTTTCACTTGAACTTCTGTTTTAATTGCTTTTTTACTCTAACTGGTCAAAAGTCAAGAAAAAATATCCAGAATTGTATTTTTCTTCCTCTGGTTGAGAAAAGTCTTAATATTTGTAAAAAATAAATAAAAAAAAACAAACAAAAACCCCCAAAACCACCACACACAAGAAAACCCAACAACAACAAAAATCCCACCAAAATTGAAAAGCAATTTTTCATTATCTTTTGTTACTCTGGCTTTGCTAGTTCTTTTTAATTTCTAAAATGACATCAGACTATTACAAATACACTATGGTAATGTTTAATTTAGAGAGTGCTACATAAAGCACAAAAACAAAACAAAAAAAACAAAACCATTTATAAAATGTAAACATGATACCTGTTTTAAAACACTCTAGCAGTCTTAAAATAAATGCATAACATCTATGAAAAATGAAAAGTATCATAAGCAACTCAAAAAGCACAGAAATTTGGCATCATTAATTAGCAGAATAAAGATGACTATTAGATATTAAAGAAGTAGTTTCCAAAAGTGGAAAAACAATGTTTAAATTTAAGAAACAAAAATGAGCATACAATCTGGGAAGTTAAATACAAGATCGTAACAAAACAGTTTAAGAATAGTCTGAAGGATGACTAACAAAATAAATACCAATGAAAATCTTTTTAACCTAATAGGAGTAACAGAGTCCAGAAAACAGACTAGCTCCTAAAAGGCAAAAAGGCAGTCTAATCTGTGCTCACATTTGGTGAAAGGGGTTACACAAGCTAGCAGAGGTCTTTCTGAGGATAAAGCACTTCTTCCTTCCTTCCTGTTTCTGTGCTAGAACAAGGCTGCACAGCAGGTCCAGTGGCTCTCAGCCCAAGGTCTTTCTACACCCTGTGGTGTGGTGACCAGGATTTAAAACTGTAAAAATTAGGTAATAAAAGTAAATAAATAAAATCAGTGTGTCCATTTTGCAAGAGAGAATGGAAACTGGCATTCCTAGGCAACTGCAGAAGCTTCTGGAAGAAACTTTGACATCATTCCCAATATTTATAATGATTTGTTATCTCTTCTGCCTGTATACATTTATTTGGCCCACCTAAATTTTCTCCCAGCTTTAATATCTTCTCATACATTTATGTGTTGCTTTTATTTGAGTTTCCTCTTCACAGGAAAGTCTTTGAATATGATTTTTCTTTACTGCACACTTATCCAGGAAAAAATAAATGTTACCGTTAAGCAGATATTTCCACAGCATATATTTCTTTAAAACATATGTTCAACATCCTATTTATCTAATTATACCATTTAAGTTTGTTACTATTTAACTGTTTACTGTATGATTATGATTCTGTAAAAGGGTTTTGTCACTCTGTAAAGTGTTTCTTAGAATTATTGGTTTATTATTGTTTCCAAGAGAAGAAATAAATATTTTTCATAAGCTATATGTTGTGTGAAAGGGGTGGTAAAGCAATTTGGCAGGAAATAAATCCCCTTGCATTCCAGCTTATCCTCAGATATTAGAGGAGCTGGGAGTGACTAGGCTTAGATCCTGAGTGCTGCCCAATTCAGCACTAGGAGTCCGACAACAGCGGATTCACTCGATAGTGCGCTGCACTCCCGTAGCCACGATTTATGGACTCTCACGGCTAAACCTGCAGAATTTAGTGTTGTTCAGTGGGGGATGGTGTGGCTGGTTATGGACAGGCACAGTTTACTCAATGTGGAGCTACAAGTTCAAATGCATGAATGCCAGATTCACTTGATAGTGCCCTGCATCTTCCGTCCAGTCACGATCTGTGGACTCTCACGGCCCATCAGGTGGCGCCCAGTGAGAAATTGTGCAGAAACTTAATAAGTGGATAAGGCACCTTAATAAAGCAACAGAAATAATACAGATTCATGTGGATTGTGGTGATAATCTGCTGTCTGCAGAAGTATATACAAGCATCAAGGTTACAAATTACTAAAAGGGCTAAGTTAGAAAACAATTCTATAGAGATTTCAAAGTCCCTGAGAAAGTTCTCTGAGCAGTATAAATCTTACCCAAAAGTATCCCTATAGGGGGAAAGAAAGGCTCAGCCCGTCGACTGATCCCACAGGTCTGCAATGGTATCTTCTCTGACAACCCCCTTTCTTTAGGCTACTTCTTATTTTTTTTTACCTTCAAGGTGGAGCTTTAGTGACTCTAGTCATACTTTTATTGTGATTGGTAAAAACTCTTTTGTTTCCCTTTTAAGGTATAGGTTACCTAAAATTCAGAGTATAAACCCAGTAGGGGGTGATCGCACCCTGGAGGCCAGGTGGCCTTTGGGCCGGTGGTGTGTTTTGGTATTATCATGACAAAGTTTTTTTAAAGTTCACACAAGGATTGTCTAAAGGGTGCTAGACTGTCAGCCCAGGAATGCAAACAGGTGACTTATCAGCTTCTTGGTGAGGCCTATCTGCTGTGATTTTTAGAGCCTGGCCATGGAATCTTTGCTCTGCTCCACCCTCCACTCTCCCTGCTCATCTGCAGACCGGGTTGTCTAGGAAACGACCTTGGAGGGGATTCTTTGCATACCAGTTGCATTCTTCCCTGGGATCTTCTTCGACATTATACCTTTCCTTAATGTGTGAACAATGCTGTATTTTGATTTCTAAGTTACCCCCAGCAATTATTCCACACTATGTAATAAAATGATCTAGTTAAGTGTTTCTTCTCACTTCCTACTTAATCAATTAATCTTTGGTAGATTTGGTAGCAGCTCAGAGCATTCAGAACAGAGAGATCTCTTCATGTAGGCCATGGGTATGAACTGCCCACTGAATGGTAAATTTATTATTTGATACTGCTCTTTGGGAAATTGTTTCCTAACAAAACTTTCTTTAATTTTCACTCTATTAACATTTCAGTTCTATTAGCATCTTTTCATTTCTTTGTTACAGAGTTAATGACATTTTGCTCCATATGGTAAAAAAGTAAGCAGTGAGTATTAGACATTTTAATATGAAATTTGAGGGATTAAATTGTTATAATTATGAAAAGATTAATATTATTTTCACCAAAATGTACAAACTATTTCACTCCAGAAACAAGGAATGTATTTCACTCATTTAGAAATCCTAAAGTTATCCTTTCAAATTCCTATTTTATAAACATATAAGAATTTTAAACTAATTTTATCATTGGATAATCAGTGTCATAATAGCATTAATTTCGAAAATTAAATTAACTGTTTTTCTGAGAAATGCTTTTGTATGGGAGATTCCTCCAACAGTATAAATCTGGCAGAGTGGCTTTACAGTACATAATTTCAAGGACCATTAGTGAATAAATAGGTCCCAGGAGGAAATGGGTATAGCCTTATTATTATATCGTCAGGAGCTATCAAATAAGTACCTTAAGTGTTTGGACATTCACACGTAGCATAAACCAGGCTTGCAGTTTCGCTAAATTGTGCTTCATTCCCCAAGTGTCTAAGCATGGTAAAATGCAAACATGGATACAGCAGAGCTCCAAAAATGAGTATGTTTCAGTTGCAGCTAAAGATCTGGGACCAGATCCAAAAAGTACTAAGCAGTATTAAAATCAATGAGAGTTAGGTACTCTCACAATATCTTTGTGCTTTTCTTCTGAAGTTCATGATACTTCATCCCTGATATTTTACTCTGTGCTGTTTCTAAAACTTCCTTTATATAACAGAATAATTTTTGCTCTTAAGGTAAATTTATAATTACTTAGTGAACTCAGCAACTGTTGCATTTTCATGGCCAAGAGCAGAATTTTTTTTCATCTCTCTGCTATGCTTTTCTTCTTCCTTTTGTATTCAGGAATTATTGGTCTTCTTTCTGATCTTTATTATGTACCAAACACAATCATAGAATACATAACTTTTCAGGTTTTGACAATTATGACTAATGCCATAATTCCTGAGAATTGTGTCTGATTCTGGAATGCTGACAAACTAAGAGTTCTACTTTGAATATCCTTGATGTCTACCACTGAAATCTGCATGCAGACAGGGAAGTAGTTTTGCTGCTTCAAGGTAATACCAGATCTAATTAATTCTACACTGAAGCATAAGAAATATTCTCTGAGGTAAGAGGAAGTATAAACTAGGAAAGAAAAGACTAGATGTCAAAATCTTTCAAAACATGTTACTTTGGGGAAAGAAAATATGTATGTAAATAGTTTTATTTTTTTAATTGCACATTGAGTTTCCCATTATCTAAATAAATTTAAAAAAAATGGTTTGGATAACATGCAGCATATCTTGGAACAACATAGGAATATTGTCTTATGCTCTTATGGAGGAATAAGGCATAAAATACAGTCTCATATGATAACAAGTTGAAATTAATTTCTTCACAATTTAAGAATATATAAAATATTTATCATTTAATTAACATTAATTAAAATAGATTTAAGGCAAAATATTTAAGCATTAAACTTAGCTATCTTTTTATCACCTTATCCTGTTCCTTGTTCTGCTCCACTGATGATTACAAGCACAGAAACAATAAAATAAAACAGATTCACGTGGGGTATCCAAAATACGAATTACTGAAGGCTACTGCCATAGGACCAATCACTCACTTTCATTTCTTCCTTAGCTACTGTGTGGAAGAACAACACTGTTCCTTTGTTGCAATGTGAATACGTCATAAAGGTGCCTATAAAATCCATAGTGAATTAGCAGTTACTACAAATCGATGTACAGTAGAGCAGTTGATTTATATCTTGTGCTTGCTCACTACAGCTACTAGTAATTTGGTTGTATTTTTTCAGGACATTTTTAACATTATATAGAAAAATCTTTTCTTTATAGTGCATGCATATTGTTTGTTTGAAGATAAATCACATTTCATTGTATGTGATTCATTTTGTTTCTTGTCAAAATGAAACTTGATAACTGTTCAGTATTCTTTCACATAAGGGTCATATACTGTGGCTAAATACTTCATCACACAATGCTACTCCTTGTTTAACACAGTAATCTTTACAGTCATCCGAGAAGAAAGTGTTTGCATCCAAAGAAAGTTTAGATGAATGAAATACTACTGCTTTAGTTGACAACTGATAATCTAGAATAATCACCCTTTACAGGCTGTATGTCCAGGGCTAACATAATAGATTAGTTTAAAACCCACTGACACAGGTAGGTGAAGTGGTTCAATTCATTGTGTTTGAAAGCTAACTGAAAGCCATGATCCAGGTCAATGTGTATTTATGCATGATGTGAAAAAAAAAAAGAAAGTACAAGTACTTTTAAAATTGGCAAAAATACTGTCAGGTAATAGCTTACATTTGTTTCCAATAATGCTGAATGAGAAATGTCACTAAATGATGATTTGAATTACTATTTTTTTTTTTAATTCCCTCCCCCCCCCCCCCATCCCCGATAAAGCCCAGCCAGTGAAGAAAAAAGGAGCAGAGGACAGGAGGTGGAACCATGCAGTAAATATGCTTTTCTGTCTTTCCCCCATTACTTGATGCAGAGTATCTGCTGAACTAAGCAGAATAAATTTGTGGGAGAAGGAAAGGATTGTGAGAATAAAAGGGAACAGTAGTCTGTCCTCTACTTCTACCCACTTAAGCCCTTGTTAAAAAATGTCAACAGCAGAAACATTTTTTATTCAGTATTTCAAAACATTCCCATTATATTTTTCATTCTGAGTTTGTTAATTAAAGATAATATCAATTTACTATGAAAGTAATGAGTAAGAGATGAAAAGTGAGAAGATGAAAATTGAGTTAGTAATGAGTAAGAGCTAAAAATTTGAGAAGAGTCTTTTAGGAAGCTCTTTATATTTTCAATATGTAATTAAAAGAGGATGGTTGGTACCTAAAATGGAAGGGTAAAGTTGAAGTACAGAATTAAAGATGACAATTCTAAGGATTCTTTTATGTAGAGCTACATCTAAGTTCCTTTAAATACAAGATATGTCACTGATATTAATAAGATACCATTGCTTCTGTGCCTTGAGAGGTCACCTTCAGAGTTATTTTTGAATGGCTTTAGGTCATAATGAAATAAGCCAGTCTCTTTTTTGCCATTATTCCCTTCCATTCCTCCTTTTTTTGCAGAAGGGGCAGCACCTGAGGATACCCAGAAGCCTTTATTGGCCATGATGAAAGCCATATGTTAAACCATACAACTCCTTTCCAGTTTTTAGCATTTGGTTCCTTGGCATATCCCCAAGGAAACAGTGTAACAGCCTGTAGAACTGTCATATGATTTATCTGTGATGTAGCTGTTTTCTTGTTTCTCTGAAAATTATCTTATTTTCATTTACTTGATCCTCATGAAAATGTAAATAAAAAGGTTTACGGTGACATTCATTTTATGGTGTTTCTAAAGTTTTCTTTAATGTCTCAAATGAAAGGAGACTATTTTGTTTACTTGGTGTAAACTTGTGAATGAAGAGAGGAGACATAACTGAGAATGGCTACATTATTAAATTTTTAAATTTTCAATGTATAAAAAAAGTTTTACTTTCCCGATCTTCATAAGAAATTTTACAGTTTTAAAACTTTAGATTTTGGACATAATTTTCCTTTTTAATAAGTGCTGAAGTAATGTGAATGACTGAAGCAAATTAATGGAAACTGAGGAAGTAGTTAAGGAAAAGGTTCTGGAAATAATATACAAATTTGTTTAACATATGAACAAACTGTAGAAAACAAGAGTATCAAAAAAGACCCTACTATGCATGCATTTTGTTTTGTCAGTGTTTGGTTTCATGTTTCATCTATTGCAATCAATATACTGTATTTTTATCAAGAGTGCATAGGAAGATATTGTAATGATTGCATCAGAAAGATTATCTTCTTTATATGGTATCAGCATGTACCACCACATACTACAGAATTCTGTTTAAAGCACGTATTTTTTGCTCATACTAAACCTTTCTGAATCATTCCTTTTCCCCCCAAGAAAATGTTTAATCTACAGTAATCAATCTTCATTTTACAATCAAGGATAAAGAAATGAGAGCAAGTTCCTATAATGTAGTCCTTCAAGAATGATTAGAATGAGAAAAAAATCATTACAACCAAGAATTGATCTTGAACCTTCCCTAAAGTTCAGAAAATTTTCCAAGATATTTTACTCCTGTTATAATACTAAATAATTATAAAAAATTATAATAATATTTATTCTTTTTCTATGATTATATCTTCCCTGTTTCTGGTCCCAGGTAAAAGTTAAAAGATTACAATATAAAAAGACGTGATTTCTCCAGCATTTTGGGAAGATCAATAACTAGAAAATGTGAAGAATTGTCAGTAAATATTATTTCTTTCAAGTAATTCATAGTGTATGCCTACAAGTAGCAGTTAGTGAAAACCTTGTTCACAAGGCCAGCACATATAGCAAACAAATTATGTGTAGGTAAATGCCATGTGATCGTAGGATTGCAACAAATCAAACCCTAGTCCTTCCTTCTGTGCCTCACTAGCCAGTGACACAGAGGTATGTCATTGATTCAGCTCAGTTGTCTGACCAGAAAAAAGAGTCATTCAGAGGAAAATCTACAGACTGAACTTCATATATTCATCTATCTATATCTTCCTTCTATACAGAGTCTTTTTGTCTGAAGAGAGAGAAACCTAACACAGAGACTTCAGCCTGAAAAATGTAGAACATTTACTAGGCTTTTAATAACATATTCAAGGTTCATATATTGATTACTGAGCAAATGACAAGCAGTGTGAAGTATGTGAAGTAGATCTGTCTCCAGTGAATGCAAAGCAACTGGGTGGGACAAAGGTGTTTACTGTTACTGAATTTTGAGACTTTCCTGAATGGAATTATTTTGTCACACTTGCAGAAAGTCTAATTAATTAATTTTATGTAGTAACTACTAGATACTCAGTATAAATAATATTTTTATGTGTGTCACACAGCTTCAGCAATCGCATTTAGAAATTTAAAACTGTCTTAGATAAGTAAATAACATGACCTCAGCATCTCCCATATTTCTATTCTAGGTGTGGGGACTTCTGTTTCTCTTTTACAAAGTTTTTACAAAGGAAGACTATTAAATGTTCCAGCCTGGAATTGCCACATATTTATGGAAGAACTGTTTCAATGGTGCATGTATGAATAATTTGTATGGGGATGCCATATTCTTTTTGCATCTTGCTGAAGCAGTATTTACATGAGGTACAACCTTTGATGAGTGACAGTGTACCGTTTTGTTTACAAAGAACACTCAAATGTTGTTCATGATTGATGAAGTAGGGAAGGAATGTGCATACAGAATGGTAAATTGAGTTTAAAATCCCAAGGTTTTTTATAACACTACTGTTTGAATTAGCTGAGATTTAAAAATAAATTTAAAATTTTTATTCCAAATCCAATGAATTCACTAGGATGTTTCCCTTATAGTCTTGTATGATTGCTAATTAAATTTATCTTTAAAACGGAAAAGTGTTTTTGAACTGAAAAATTAAATTTTAAGTAATAAAGCTAATTTCAAGCAGCATCTTCTGTAACAAAAATAGATTGAAATGCTTTGTTTGTTTGGGGTCTTTTTTTCAAGAAATTTGCAGCACTGACAAAATTCTCCAGAATAATTTTGGTGATTTCCTTAAGCAAGCTGGTAAAGTTACATCTCAGAAAACTAGATAAGTGATATTGTGTAATTATCTAAGGAATCATGTTCTGTAAACTACACTTCCAAGGAGGGAGGGATTGTTAAGGTAATTAGTTTATTAAAATATACTACCGTTATAAATTTAACCTGACTTCTGCTGAGCATACATTTGCAAGCCTATGTTGTGATGAAGAAAAAGATTAAACTCAGTGGAGAGTTTTCTCCAAGGTGTTCAGAGAAGATGTCTACAACACACACACATAGAAAAAAAACCCTAAACACCAAACCCAGAGAGCCTTTTCTTCAGCCTTTGAATGTATTCATCTCATCTAATATTAAATTTCCATATGTAACTACAGATTTGGACTAACCAGTCCCAAATTCAATTTATAGTCAGAAAAATAAGCACTTTGGAGGACAGCATCTATTGTAAAATGAGATTGTTCACATTCTAAGTTTCTGTTTCTTTTCACTAAATGCAAATAAATGCAATACTCTCAGGTATCTATAGTGAGTTGGATCAAGCATCTGTATTTATTATCTAGATTTATTTTTCTAAATCCTCTGTCCTTAAAGCCCACAAATGTTTGTAGGTAAATGTGTAGAGCCTTCAGTGAGAAATCATGTTTTGTCTGGTTTTCCTGACATGTTTCTGGTTTGATCTCATTCCATCTTCATGAGATCTATCTTTTGTTTGATCACTGGCATAAGGATAAGACACCTTTATACACATTTTTTTAAAAGTAAACAAAAATGCAACCCATTGAACAATATGGTTTGGGTAAAGTTTTCTACCAGAAGTTTGTTTTCTTGGTGTCAAAAAGACAATTTCAGCAAGGAAAAAAATGCTGGTAATACTGAAGATTCAGAAAATAATTACATACATTACAATGTTCAAAATGTAGAGAGTATCAGTGAAGACCATTCTAATTGGAAAACACTGGTGTTCAATCACAGAGATGTTGATAATCATTAAGTGCCATCAAGGCTCCACTAGTCTGCTTTCACTAACCCCTGGCATTAGTTAACTACGCTTCAAAGAGATCGGAAGCTGTACGGTGTTTATCTTCATTACATTAAAAAAAACCACTCCACCCCACCCCCCCACC
>NW_010291530.1:2126-6630 GCF_000700745.2 Antrostomus carolinensis | reverse complement strand
ATTCTGTGATTCTGTAATTAGTTAGTTTTGGGAGGCTTCTCTCATCACCCAGAGTTGATGCCAGTATTAGTGAGAAACAGGACTGCAAATAGGCAACCTGAGATTTTCGGCAGTGGTTGGCAGCAATGAGTGCAAAGAAGACACTTGGGGAGCTGCAGGGCATGAATACACCGTGCTTCTTAAAAAGTAGGCCCCACTGAAGTTTCCTGAAAAATGCTTAAGCACCCGAAAAATCAGTTTTCTTTTTGGAAAACCCTGGTCTTAGCATTTTATTGTCCTCACACCACGTCACTCGGAAGGAGCACTGGGAGGGAGTTCTGAAGGACCGTTCCCCTTCACCTGCTAGTGGAACCTTCTCCCATACACAGCCTCAATGAAGTTAGCCAAATCAATTACAATGGGATCAAAATGAACAGGAGAACCACAGTGTGGCTCGTTGCATTAAAGAAGGCACCGCCATTGTTTTAAATAACCAGTATCGGGTGGTGTTTTATTTCAAGCCCTTGGTTTCCTCCAGAAACCACTGCAAAATCCATGTAGCAGAAATGACCTTGCCACTCAAGCACAGCCCAGCCTCCCTGCCTTTCCTCTGTCCTCGATGCAACCACTGCTGTGCTGTCACTCAGGCCACAGATCATGCTTTCTTCGTATCCAGACTTGCCAATAAAAGGTATTGAGAAATCACTGCGTACCCATAACTCACTTTTTGTTCTTTTTTGCCCTCCAAAGACGTTGACAGAAAGTAGTGAGGGCTGGCTGTTCCCTAAGGGTTACAATTGCACTGAAAGATGCTGAAAACTCAGAATTAAGAGGAAATCTTAGCTAGAAGCAACATGTAAAACTAAGGCAAGTGTAGAAAAGACCATCAAGAAGCTGTGTTAGAGAAGACTGACCTGTAACTACAGTATATCTATAGCTTTTTTTAATTAGCAGGGAAAAAACATTTTCTAAAATTTCATTTTATTATACATAACATATCGGTAATATGCTAGTGGTATTGAAAAGCGAACACACAGCATCATCAATTTTTCACGTTTCTCATTTGTTTATATTGTTACAATGGAAGTTGTACTATAGGACAGAAAAGCAGCTTCAGCAGATAGTGGCAAGGATGCTATGACTTTTTACTAAATCCACTACACAGACACAGCACACATAGCAAGATGCTGTGTAAGGTATCAGCATAATACCTTAACTTACCTTAAACACACACAGCAGTATGCAGCACTGGCCAAGCACTTCCTCCCTGGTGGGAGAAGTGGAAGCTTTATGGTCTGCTCATGCGCTCAGTCTCTGATCTGGCAGAGGTTCATATAGTTCACTGCATCCTGTACGGCTGCCTGCTTGTTTTCTTCCATGGACCATGGTTTTCTGTGCTTCATACCATTAAGGCATAACCTGAATATTTCATGGCAGGGAAGGTTATACTATTATATATTAATGGTTTAAGCATTATTCCTGATACATATAATGGAAAATAAAATGAAAAAAAATGCAGTATACTTGCATAGTGTGGGACTAGGAATGTGGGGCAGTATGGTGCTGTGCTGAAGGAAAAGCCTAAAGCAATGGAAACATCTATTTCTTCCTAAGTATTTCTGCCACCATCACATCATTATATCACTAGATAGAGCAGCTGCTGTTGCTGTCACTGGTAATTTCCTACTCGGGACACACATAGTCAGCACGGGTCTAATGAATACTGTTTGTACCCAAATCAGTGGCCACAGGTGTTGGCATCAGTATAGATGACTGTATGATATTTGCTATGCTGTGCATACCATTAAACAGAGCTCATCATTACCAAGGGAGAAACCTTCCAGCCCTGCTGGGTAGGCAGGGATCCTGCCCTGGGTTCCTGGGACCAGGCTGCCATTGCAGGTACCCTACATCTAGAGAAGACACTGAGGATTTAGATTGTGAATGGCTTCATTTCTGTGAATAACCTTCTTTATCCTTTGAGTAAACAATAAAGTTTAGCAGCTTAAGACTGCAAAAAATTCACTCACATTGCTGACTCACAGAGCTGTGGGCTGTACTGAAATGCAGCTCAGATGTCACTGCAGCACCATCTCCCCCGGCCCGTTAGACTTGTTAAGTGCTATCTGCTGGTCTGCTCAGGAGCACTGAGAACAGAAGCTTTTATTAGTATCTGGTCCCGCTGAAAATAACTGAAAAAGATTTTGCAGCCTAGAAAAAAACTGTAGGAATAGGAATGAAATTAACTCTGTCTTGTCTAGTAATAATTTAGTAATTTTTGAGAATAAGAATTTCTTTCAGGATTCTCCTCCACTGTTGCCCCAAAATCTTATTCAAATATTAATGAACCAAATAACTGGTTTAGATTTACTGTTTTGTCCTGAAGGTCTATGCAAATTTAGGCTTTGTTTTTCTCCACACCCCCCTCCAACTTTGTATAACCTGATTCAGTTCATATGGGAACAATAATACCACCAACCTTATCTTCAAAATATATTAAATAACTGTTAACTCGCACCACACTAAGTTATATTTTCTTGTAAAATTAGTTTCACATTCCTCATGTCTATAGAATGACTCTTCCCATAACACAAGTTATCTGTTGTCACACGTGCAGAGAGGAAAAAACAATGCAGTGAAGCAAAATGCCTCTTCAGGAGGAGTACATCTAAGATTCAACAAGCAGCATATCACTTTTACAAAGCACGTCCATCCATCATTCTTTAAATGACTGTAAAGAATTAATGAACTTTTTTTTATTTTTCAGTGTAGTTTCAGCTTTTTAAGAGAGTTACAGTCAGTGAGGCACCTTGCCACTACGCCTCAACCCTCTTGCTGTTCGCTGCCTGCAGACACATCTGTCTGGCTGATTTCATGCTTCTCTTTTCTCCCTCACTTCAGTAGACCACCAGACCACAACCACAGGCACAGTGGGGAAATGTTCCTGTGATGTGGTTTCTAAAGTTTGGCTTAGTTTTTCTTTGCTTGGCAAAGGCTTATTCATTTCCATGCTCTGAGCCAATCCTGTTCCCAGTCAATGATAGCTATGTGAATGCATCCGAATGCTGAATTTGGCTTTTTATGTTCAGCTGGTTTCACAATGTCTTTTTCTGACTCAGCGCTCATTCTGACACGTAACCTCAATTTGAAGTAAGTAGAGTTGCCACTTAGCAGGTTTTTTTATTAGTAAGTAGATCCATTCCTACTTCACTTTGATTTTGTTTTCTTTTTTCTTAAATTAAAGAATCAAAGCCTCATTTCTAAGAACAGTTTAGAGTCCACACTAGATTAAAGTTTTCAGGTGTAAGTAGCATTCTGTTCAGCCTTAGTAGATCTCAGTGATGTCTAGTGCCTCCTGCAAGTAGTTTAAAAGTTGCTTACATGATAAAAACAGGCTTTCAAAAGCAAAAACCTAGTATTGTTTCTAAATGTATCATTTTCCAGAATGCAGACATTGACAGTTGTACAAAGGATACACTATATAAAAGCTTGGGAGGTCCCTAGTCCAGCGTGGCCACAGAAGGCTCAGCGCTGAGGTCAGATGCGGCTGCTCCGGTGATGTTAAATGGAACAGGTCCCAGGACAGGCAGACCCCTGTGCAACTCCACTGTCACCAGCCTCCAGGTAAACATGATCCATTAATCACTGTCCTTTGAGCCCAACCACCCAACCACTTTTTAAACCACTACCTGTCCACCCTTCCACACGCTAATGCCCCAATTACAGGAATATTGCAAGAGACGCTGTTGGAAGCCTTGCTAAAGTCAAGGTAGATGACATCCAGTGCTCTCCCTGGCCCACAAAACTAGTAAACTAGTCATTTAAGCATAGAAATCAATCAGGTTGGTCAGGCACGATTATTCCCTGGAAAATCCATGCTGACTGTTGACAATTACTTCATTCTTCTTCATGTGCCCAGAAATGTCTTTCAAGAGGACTTGCTCCATGGTTTTCCCAGGGACTGGAGTGTCCTGGAGACTACTCTGTTGGTAGAAATTGTTCCAACTTCCTTGTAATATAAGTTGTATTGCATTTCCTTCTATGCTACTAGACAGATTTGAAATCCTCAGAGTGGATAAAACATTTGGTTAATCACTCAACTTCATTTTAAGTTGGTGTCTTCAGGAAGCCCATTCGTTAAATTCCAGTTCTTTCACAACATCTTTTGTCCATGGCTTGACAGTGGAATTTAAGGCTTGTGCTATAAAATCCCATCAAAGCTGCTGAAATCTGTGACTATAGCTGAGGGAAGCTTTTTTTCACAGAAAATAAATGGTGAGCATAACTCATTAATTCATTATTGAAAAAATGCCCTTAGTTTCATTTATTATTAGAATTACAGACTCACAGAGTCACAGAATTGTAGGTGTTGGAAGGCACTTCAGGAGATCATAGAATCATAGAATGGTTAGGATTGGAAGGGACCTTAAAGATCATCTAGTTCCAACACCCCTGCCATCAGCAGGGACACCTTCCACTAGACCAGGTTGCTCAAAGCCTCATCCAGCCTGGCCTTAAACACTTC
>NW_010291530.1:0-1754 GCF_000700745.2 Antrostomus carolinensis | reverse complement strand
CCTGGTCCTATTGCTGCCCACCACTGAAAAGAGTCTGGCTCCATCCTCTTGACACCGCCCTTTAGATATTTGTAAACATTAATAAGGTCCCCTCTTAGTCTTCTCTTCTCCAGGCTGAACAGACCCAGCTCTCTCAGTCTTTCCTCATATGAAAGATGCTCCAGGCCCCTAATCTTCTTTGCGGCCCTCCACTAGACTCTCTACATATACATTTATTTGCATATTTTTAACTGTCTCTTTTAAACTAACCTGTGCTATGGTTTGAAATTTTAAACATTAAAAAGTTAGGGAATATTACCATTAACATTGCTTTGTGTATTAAACTTGTGTTTGGGGTATATGCCTGTATTGAGTTTTGTGTGGCAAGGTTTTGGTAGTGGGGGGCTACAGGGGTGGCTTCCATGAGAAGATTCCAGAAGCTTTTCCCATGTCTGATAGAGCCAATGCCATCTGGTTCCAAGACAGACCCGCCACTGGCCAAGGCCAAGCCTGTCAGCAATGGTGGTAGCGCCTCTGAGATAACATGAAGAAAAAAACCTGCACAATTGCAGCCAGAAAGAGGAGTGAGAAGATGTAAGAGAAACAACCCTACAGACACCAAGATCAGTGAAGAAGGAGGGGGAGGAGGTGCTCCAGGAGCTGGAGCAGAGATATTTCCCTGCAACTTGTGGTGAAGACCATGGTGAGGCAAGCTGTCCCCCTGCAGCCCATGGAGGTCCATGGTGGAGCAGATGTCCACCTGTGGCCTGTGGAGGACCCCACGCCAGAGCAGGTAGATGCCCGAAGAAGACTGTGACCCCGTGGGAAGCCTGCGCTGGAGCAGGTTCCTGTCAGGACCTGTGGCCCATGGAGAGAAGAGCCCACGCTGGAGCAGGTTTGCTGGCAGGACTTGTGACCCCATGGGGGGACCTGCACTGGAGCAGTCCCTTCCTGAAGGGCTGCACCCCATGGAATGGACCCATGTTAAAGCAGTTCGTGAAGAACTGTCAGTCATGGGAAGGACTCACATTGGAGAAGTTGGTGGAGGACTGTCTTCCTGGAGATATTAAGAAAGAAAAATCAGAGATGTTAATTATAGGGTAGAATGACAGAAAGATTTTAGGGAATCTGTTTTTACCCTGGCAATCTGATGATCAGTGAATAATCTAGTGATCAATTTTTATTCAGGCTGGTAGACTGTCACAAGCAGGGTCCCCAGGGATCAATACTGGGTCTCATGTTGTTCAACACTTTCATAAATGGGATTGAAAACACTCTCCTCAAGTTTGCTGATGATACTAAACTGGGTGGTGAGGAGGACATGTCAGAAAGGAGGGACCTGGAAAGGCTGGAAGAGTGCACAAGCAAAAACTCTATGGAGTTTAACAAAGACAAGAGTAAGGTCTTGCACCTGGGACAACATAACCAAAGAGTCTAGGCCAGGAGCTGTGTGGCTGGGAAGCAGCCTTGCTGAAAGGGACCTGGAGGTCCTGGTGGACAACAAGCAGAACACGAGTCAGCAGTGCATTGCTGTAACAGCAAAGACAAATCAGATCCTGGGCTGTATCCACAAGGACATTATTAGCAGAAATAGGATGTGATAATCCTGTATCTAGTGGTGTCCCCCAGGGGCCAATACTGGGTCCAGTGTTGTCCAACCTATTCATCAATGACTTAGATGAAGGAACAGAGAGCCTCCTCAGCAAATTTGCTGATGATACTAAAGCAGGAGGAATGTCGGATGCACCAGATGGCTGTGCTGCCATTCAGAGGGA
>NW_010291529.1:0-2285 GCF_000700745.2 Antrostomus carolinensis | reverse complement strand
GCCAGAGCGCATCACAGTGCTCGTCCTCTCCCCCCCTCTCGCCTGCTCTCCTCTCTCCTTCCTCTTTCTACATTTACTCTTCTCCCTTTTCTCTGCCCTCTTCTTCTTCACCTCTTCTCTCCATTTCTTCTCCATTTGCCTTCCCCCTTTTCTTTTTTTCTTGTCCTCTTTTTTCTTTCTTTTGGTACTGTCCTGCAGAACCAGGTCTGACATGTTTGGGGTGAGGAGACTTTGGGAGGGTGAAGGCACCGCTACTGGTTTCGCAGCACAAACCCTCTCCTGCCCAAAGAAGAGCTCAGTCCATTGGGAAGGACTGAGAGGCTCCCGTGCCTGGGCCCGGCCCAGCAGGACGGCCATGCAGTGTCCCTGTGGCTGGCTTGGGGCTTTGGACAGAGCTTCAAAGCACTGGCAGTGCTGTCTGCAAGGACACAAACCAGAACAAGTCACCAGCTTCCTAAGAACATTATTCATTGGAACTGTCATCTACTAAATCAAGAGTTCAAAGCTCACTTGATAGTGAATTGGTTCATGGAGACGGATGTTACTCAGCTGACGACTTGCAGGCAGTTCTCTTTCGCTCGGCCTCCAGGGGTAACCTGGAGGGGCGTTCCCACTGAGGGAGGAATTTCCAGACACGCGCCTAAGGAGAGAGTGAGCAGGAATCCCTCGTGTTCAAAAATGGGACTATGCTGTTCCTCTCCTTGTTTTGTCTTGGTTATAAGCTGCCAAACACGCTCTTGGTGGAGGCTGCTGGAGCTGCGTCACTTGTAGTTACCGAGTGAGAGTCCCAGAGAGAAGGGGGATCTGGGCTGAGCCAAAGCACTGTCACTGACTCCTTCCCACCTCAGGGGTCTGGACACTGGGCTGGCCTGACACCACTCACCCCAGTCATGGAAAGAGCACTTCCAGAGTGCTAGGAGCTGCTGTAGGTGCAACATCCTCATCGGAGGGTTGATGCTGGCACCTCACACCTGCTTCAAAACTAGAGGGAGACCCTGTCTAGAAAGCTGGGAAGTTAAACGGAGACGGTCTATCTGATGAACCAGCCACCATTATCCCTGTGCACTGGGAGACCATGAGTACATCCTGCCTAGATGCAAGTTCATACAGCACTCCCAGATGTTAGTTGATACAACCCTCCCAGATGTTAGTTCATCCCAACAAATCGCTGGTGAAGGGCGGCTCTTCTCTCACGTTCCCCCAGACCGTGGGCCAGCTGGACTGACAGACCTATTCAATGCCGCTCGTTCCTCAAGAAGGAGCTGAAGAAGCAGATGTGAGGCCTCATCGCTGTAGTTTTCAGTTGTGGGAAGCCAACAGATCCAGCTGTCAATCAGTCACACTTCTCCACAGCTCCTAAATTGCCCGGAGGACTCTTGGCCCAGTTCAACCTTCCCTTGGGCCGGCCCCACTGCCAGCTAACCTGTCACTGGCAGCTACCGCAGCAGCAGGCTGTGTCAGGCTGCGGGAGGCTGTGGGGGGCTGGGGGCGGTTTCCTGGCAAGGACTCACAGCAGAACCCGGGTATCGTGGCGCTGCGGAGACGGGCGCCAGGGCGCAGCGAGGGCCGGCAGCTCCCTCGGGGCCCGGGAGTCGGGAGCTGAGTGTGCTACCGGCCAGGCCCGTCCCCCCGCCCCGGCCAGCCCCGAGACCCTCAGCAGGGTCAGTCACGCCTGCAGACCCTCAAGCAGGTTCACGGTGACGAGGCAGGATGAGTTCAAGCTGGGAAGTCCAGCTGCAGCTCAGCGCCATGCCCAGGGATGGCCAGGCCAGGCTGTGGGGACAGGGCCAGGCCGAGGACGGGCTGGGATGTTGGCCTGCTGGTGGCCCTGGCTCGTTGGGGCCCATGGCCAGGCCAGGCCAGGCCAGGCCGGGGGAACCCGCAGTGCTGCTGGGATGGGGACTGACAGCCCTGGGTTGGGCTGCAGGGGGATCCCAGGCCATGGACAGGGCAGAGGGGAGGCCCGGGGGCTGCTCAGGGCCCTGGCAATCATGGAGGCCGCACGCCTGGTCAGTCGGTTCATTGATGCGCTTGTTCCTAAGCCGGGAGGGACCCGTGACGCAGGTGTGGGGCCAGGGAAAGGGCAGAGACACGAACTTCTCGCACCCGCGTTATTTACACAGTCCATTGCAGAGGAACCCACGCAGGGAGATCTGGTGGTGATGGAGGGCAAGGGAGCATTTCCTGCCCCTGACACCACACGCTGGGACAGGGTTTTCTTACGCTGACTCTGGCTCTCGCTCCATCCCGCTCCCATCATCAAAACAGCTCAGCCATTTCCTTTT
>NW_010291528.1:0-6542 GCF_000700745.2 Antrostomus carolinensis | reverse complement strand
CCCATGTCCCCCCCCGCTACCAAAACCTTGCGATGCAAACCCGATACAACCTACCAAATGCTACTTAGCAATCACATTTTCACAGCTTAGGCCATTAAATAATAATGTTTCTCCTTCCATGTCCCTACAATTTTATTCCTTTTTTTAAAGTTTTTTTTTTCAAACTTTCTTTCTTGCTTTTATGAACAGTAATATTACTTAATTAGTAATACTATCATTAGATTTTATTTCACTTTTGAAATAATGTATGTAATTTTCTAAGGGTCATAAAGAAATAATAAAGAAACCCAACAGACAGCAATCAGAGGACAGCACAGGCTGTGACTTGTAAGCCAAATAATATTTCTCACTATTCATAGAGGAGGACAGATATTGAGAAATCTTCTGCATAAATTTTTACTAAATTATTCACTTACGATTGCACTATGCTCTATAGAACTGTTGGAACATCTCATAAACCAAACTGTACAGGTTAAAATGGTTTTGTCTTGGCACAAAGAAGGTTCGAGACCTCAATGTCAACAGTGTGAGGCTTCTATTCAGTGTCAGGTAGTAAAATGAAAATGATCACAGAGGTGTGCAGTAAAAAATTTCCATAAAACTTAGTTGGTAAGTTTTTCTTCTGGTATCCATCCTTTCATCAAAATCTTGAAAAAGCAGCTATAATAGCTATCTGAAGAGTAGTTCTCAACAAGTGAAAAGAATCTGAGCACTTTGTCTCTGGAGAGGCTGTTTTTCTAGAATTTCTCAACTTTGTTTGTACTGAGATAATTATATAGAAATAAAGAGTAAACATTTTCATTGCATGATTTGATCATTCACTCAACAAATAAATGACAACAGTATGATCATTCAAAAGGAAAGATTTGTGTTACATCCATGCAGTACTTTGCATGATTAGGTTTCTTGCTACTTATTTAAACCACAAAAAAAGTAAACCAGATAGTACCTGGTGCATGCACTATGTAGAAAATGAAACTAGATAAGAACATTCATTCCTTCAGAATAGCCAAAAAACCACAAAACAGTCCAAGTGCATCTCAAATGTTTGGTTTTTGTCAAGGCTGATGAGCTAAGCTGCAGCCCCAGTGGACAACTATCTTTTCCTTCATGAGTGCATGTCTCAGAATGAGAGTAAAGTGATATAAGTAAAATGACTGCAGGTCAAGAAAACAAGAACTTACAAATTTCAGTTTAAAATAAAGAGAAACTGAGACATAGTAGTCTTTATTAAACAACAACAATAAACAAAAAAACACACTCCCCAAACCAGCAACAACAACAACAACAAAATAAACAAAAACCAAATAAACAAAATAGAGAGAATAAATATTTTTTGTGTTTAGCTAGGAGGAAACAGCCTTGATGTTCAGTAGAACTTTGTAGTACAATTATTACAACCTGGGACATACTATCATAAAATATACAATAATACTCAATATTAAAGTTCACAGGAAAGATTCAGACAACTATCTTCCAAGCTTGGCAGACTGTTCTGTGAGCAAGGTCATTTTACAGAAGAACTTTAAAGTGCTCCCTATTCCTACCTTTTTATGAAATATTTAGTAGTGACATTAATTCTAATATCTGTACTGAGGAACAAGATGTGAAGAAAGGGGATTTTTTTCTCTTATGAGAATGTAAAGATGTTTATTAATAGGAAAAAGCAATGATTATTGTGTTCTAATATACTGTGTTCTATTATTGCTTAGTGTTAGGTCTCAAAAGTTTATTATATATGACTCATTTTTTTTCCAATGTTAATAGCAGTTTATGAATGACACTGTATTTTCATTAAAGATCTCATTGTTTGAACTCTATTTTATTGGCATGTCATAAGCATTATGCGTCATAATGCACTGTATGTTTGTGGATATAAACAGTATTGATAGCAGTTCAGTTGCAATGAGTGGTTTACTAATTGCCTGCTAATTTGACTTTGAGCAGAAGTTCTTTGTTTTTCAAACTCGATCTGTCTCTAGATCATTAAAGCAATGATAGGCCGCTGCAGAGGGTTTTTTTAGCATCTAATTAAAGATGTTACTTGAATTATTCATGCATTATGGTCTTCTACAAATAATTTATGCAGAAGTTTCATTGGCAAAACTTAATTTTTAACTTCAATAAAACCTTAAACATTATTACACTTTTCAAGGTCTTTCAAAATAATCTCTCCACAACTTTCATAACCGTTATCAATACTTCAAAATAGAAACCTTAAAATAAATGTAAGGACTATATTTGTTTCATTTAAAAAATATTAACTTTGAGTAGATTAATTTTTCCTTAAAGCAGAAACAGAAATTTCCAAGTCAAATTAGAACACCACAGACTCATAATCCAAACTAGAACTGTGGATGGGACAGAGAGCAAGAATATTGGGTGTGACAGAACTGGACACAGGGCATAGTAAGAAGTTGGCTTTGTCATAAATTTCAGACTGCTGACTCACTCATGAATGATTTTGTATAAGAACAGATTTTAGGTACCTGAAAAATATATAATTCTGTGTGTTTTCAGATAAATTCCAGATCACTTAAGGCACTGTGCTTAAAGTATTCTGCACAAGATGAAAAAGCTGGAGAAAAATGTCCACATCCTTTTCTGGAAGGAAATCCGTTCACAGGCAGTAAGGAAAGTGCTGAGCTCCATGAAATAGGTCCTTTACGCTTTGGACAAAGAAACAGAATACAATTGCTCATCTGCTGTATATATAACAGAGAATAGCCAACAACAGGTGTTTCACAGCGAATCTCAGTTTAGCTTTGTATTATTCAGGTTGGTCATCCAAGCAAAATGTAAGGTAGATTTTTCTTCTCTTGACATCACAGTTGCCATCATAATCTTAAACGTGAACAAGCTGGATTATTGGCAGACTGAAAAACTGTGTGCCACGTAGCACTTAAAAGTTACAGTATCTTGGCTGTTGAAAGTAATATTGCACAATGTGAGAATGACTTTGAGGCTTATGCAATAAAGCCTGTGTTTCCTAATAAGATTGTTAAATTGGATGATGACACTATCACACATATATATATATTATGTATGCTGTAAGATTTGCAAGAAATAAATAAGGGAAGTAGACACCAATTTTCTGAGAAGGGTTGTCTAAACTGGCCAAAACAGTCTGAAGAAAGGAATGCTTCTTGACTTCAGCTCTTATCCTAATTTTAAACAGACAAATTATAACAACCACATACAAAAAATGAAATACAATCCATTACCATTTTCCTCTGCAGAAAGAGGCTTTAGATGTTTTTAGCTAAGACTTTAAGGTTGATTTTTAAACAGAAAAAGTGACTGTCTTGCTCTGCAAATTTATTGGTAAACATTTTATAAAAGTAAAATATTATATTTCAGCATGAAAATGCTGTCATATTTATTTCAGGAAACACTCCACATTTTTTTAAATTTGGAGTTTGTTGCAATTGTAATGCTTTGTGCAACATGATCACAACATCACTGGAATTTTACATTTCATATTAATTTTCCTGGAATTTGAAATGTCAAGTGCTTAGAGAAATCAACCTTCTCAGTTTTGAAAATGTACAATTTCCATTCCAGGTTTCGTACTGCCTCCAAATCTCTGGGAAACTTATTCACATGGGAACACCACTACATGTTTTGTAGAGCTTTGAGGCATCTGTGTACCCAGAGATGCAGAATCAAACACATAGGATGCAGCATGAAGAGACATGTGTTACACAACTAATACTCCCCTTGTGCATAGGTACTGAACATTTGCACAAATATTCTAGACTCCTGAGGAAACATATGCTGTGACAAACACACACAGAAGCTCTTAAACATTTGACACAAATTCTGTCTGCCTACTGAATTTACTGCATAAAAGTTAAATAAATTATTGAGCTTTATCACAGAAAAAAGGGGAAACAAAAAAAGCAAAAAAAAAAAGCACCTTGGTATGTAATCTGTTATAATGAAACACTATGATTTTGAAACACAAGAAAAATATATGGTCAAATTATTTTAAATATATTATAGAAATATTACTGTAAAGGAGAAGCAGAGGACACAACTAATTCAGCTTTTCAGTGACACAATTGGATGAGATCATTAAAGGAAGTTGACCATAAGCACAGTGCCAACACTGATATGAATTAAAAAGTGCTTGAGAACTGGGAAACCAGAAGTAAGAGTTAACATCTGTTCACTCAGTAATTCTCTGAGTGAACAAAAGTTAGTATTTAGGTGCTCCATCTCTGAGTGAACAAAAGTTAGTATTAAGGTGCTCCAACATCAGTCTGGGGACTGTTTGAGCTCAGTAAATAAAATATTCTGATGACATTAACCTCATATAATTCACAAAGTACCTCCTTATGTTGAATGTTGGTTTTTAGTTTAACAATATAAATTCAGGAAAGGTGTAGAAGAAACAGACAATGCTCTGAGAAAGGGATATGTCTGGGAAGAGACAACACAGATCCAATCTAAAAAAAAGATTATTCATTGTAGTATTGTTTAATACAGAAATAATAAGATGAGATGGTCTGTAACAAAAAGACATTCAGCACAAAATATTGCAATTTCCTTACAAAGCTAGAAAATGCCTTTAAAGTATCTAGAAGTTACATTCAATGAAGCTTAAGGACTACAAGTATTCAAACAAAATTAAAAACCTTACTGAAACAGTATTTAATTGGTTCATGTAATGTAAGCCCAAAGGATATTGTGTAAAATAGTTACAAATTAAAATAATAAGAAATAACTTAACAAATAAAAATTAAAGCAATATCTATAAATATTAATACTTCTTTATTGTTCATTGAGGATATCTGTCACAATCAGAAACAGAAACCAGAATATAACTGTATTTATTTAGAATAAAATCTCTACATATCCATGCCTTCCTCCTTAGCAGTTTTAAAATACTTTATGATAAGGACCCATGGCATACTAAGTATCTACGCATTTAATTTAAAAACACTTCTATACTACCATCAGCTTCGTCAACCTCTTCTCTTATTCTGTTTGTAAATAGAGTTTGATGAAAGCCACACATTTTGGAACAAAACAGAAACAAATATTTTAAGAAAATAAATTTGCAAAAACCACAAAAAATAATATGTGTATTTTAGGAAAAATTAAGGTGAACTGCATTCTGACAGTGTCAAATAAACTTTGCCCAGATTTTAAAATTACTTACATGAGTTATGGTATAGTTTCCTGTTAGGTAATATTTTCAAAATTGGTTATTAGTCCATTTCACTCATGAAGATGGGTGTGAAGGACATAGTCAAAAGACTATTAAACTTGTCACACGCCTGGGGTTTAATGTATATTGAAATAAGGGCAATTAAAAATAAGAATAAAAACAAAGAAAGCCTTATTCAGCATTTGAATCAATGTTGACTCAGCAGATTTGATTATTTTTCTTTCTAGAAATATCAGTCCAGTGAAAGTAGTAACATTCAGATAGAAACATGCAATGAACTATTGCAGAGAGAAACATGAAAAGAACTATTTTTCTGTTCTGATTTCATTCTATGACAAATAGAATCTGGAAGTCTCTAAACTTCTTATGAAATCTGATTTCCCGAGATCTAAGAAATCTCTTTTTGAATAAACACATTTCTTAGCTTCATAGAATAATTTATGTTGCAAAATACCCTTACTATCATCAAGTCCAACCATTAACCTAACACTACTGAGTTCACCACTAAACCACATCCTTAAGTGCCACATCTACATGTCTTTTAAATACCTCCAGGGATGGTGACTCAACCACTTCCCTGGGCAGCCTGTTCCAATGGTTGATAACCCTTTCAGTGAAGAAATTTTTCTTAATATCCAATCTAAATCTCTCTGGCACAATTTGAGGCCATTTCTCTCAGCCTATAACTTGTTACCTGGGAGAAGAGACCAACACCTACCTCACTACAACCACTTTTCAGGTCGTTGTAGAGAGTGATAATGTCTCCTCTCAGTCTCTTTTTCTCCAGAATACACAACCCCAGTTCCTTCAGTTGCTCTTCATAGGATAGGTGCTCTAGACCTTTCACCAGTTTCGTTGCTCTTCTTTGGACATGCTCTGGCATCTCAATGTCTTTCTTGTAGTGAGTGGTCCAAAACTGAACACAGCACTCGAGGTGCAGCTTCACCAGTGCTGAGTACAGGGTGAGGATCACTCCCCTAGTCCTGCTAGCCACACTATTTCTGATACAAGCCAGGTTGCTATTGGCCTTCTTGACCACCGGGGCACACTGCTGGCTCATATTCAGCTGACTGCTGACCAACATTCTCAGGTCCTTTACCGCTATGCTGCTTTTCAGTGACTCTTCCCCCAAGCCTGTAGTGTTGCAAGCAGTTGTGACCAAAATGCAGGACCCAGCATTTATCCATACAACAAGATATCTTAATACAATTAAAAATTTTGACAATTCATTTTCATGACACTTATTTGAATCTTCTTTTAAAAGAACTGCAGCTGTTATGGGTTCTGCATAACCGTGTTTCACAGTTACAGCTTTACCCTAACAACAATGCAGAAACACTTGAGAAGTCTGAGTGGAAACCAGTGA
>NW_010291527.1:280-560 GCF_000700745.2 Antrostomus carolinensis | reverse complement strand
CTCCTGGGCGCTGCCACCTGCACCCCGACAGCCCCTCATCCCACCCACGGCAGCAGCGAGGGCTCCTGCGTCCTCTCCCAGTGCTCAGGGGTCTCAGTCCTGGCCCTGCCCTCCCTGGAGGTGCCCGACTTGAATTAAAACATCATCCATCGTGACGGCGGCAGCGCGTAATCCCTGGCAGATCAGTGCAATTACTGCGGGAAATGCCTGGGGAGCCCGACTAATAACGCCGGCCGGTGTATTAAGAGTCAGTGGCTTAGTGCCGGCCACAGCCGCGCCA
>NW_010291527.1:0-226 GCF_000700745.2 Antrostomus carolinensis | reverse complement strand
GGGCTGTGGGGCAGCTGTGGGGTTGTTTGTGGGGTGGTGATGGGGTGGTGATAGGGCAGCGATGGGGAACTGTGTGGGGCAGCAATGGGGCAATGTGTGGGGCAGTGATGGGGCAGCGACGGGGCAATATGTGGAGCAGTGATGAAGAACGGTGTGGGGCAAGGTGTGGGGCAATATGTGGGGCAATATGTGGGGCAGCAATGGGGCAATATGTGGGGCAGTGATG
>NW_010291526.1:0-226 GCF_000700745.2 Antrostomus carolinensis | reverse complement strand
CCTCGGGTCTCTGTGTCCCCCCGCCTGCGTGGCACGGCCCCGGGAGGGGCATCTTGGTGGGGGGACCGTGTTGGTTCTGGGGACAGTGTAGGTCGGGGGACGGTGTTGGTGGGGGAACCGTTTTATTGGGGGGAACCGTGTTGGTGGGGGAACTGTGTCGCTGAGGGACTGGGGTCAGCCACGTCGCTAGGCCGGGTGTTGCGGGACCCTGTTGCTGCGGGTCCCC
>NW_010291525.1:0-1535 GCF_000700745.2 Antrostomus carolinensis | reverse complement strand
CGGATTGAACGAGTGGCTCATAACGGGGTTCCTGAGTTGATAAGCAGAATTTCTATAAAATGCAGCATGTCTTCAGATTTATTCCTCATAGCAAATCATATACGTAAAACACTTATTGGATTCAGGCATAATCAACTTCATCTTCAACCTGATGAGAATTCTTACCCCGATGCTGCTTGCATCTAAAGCTTCCATTTTACTCTTCAGTGTATTAAAAAGACTTCAAATGATTTTACAAACTTCAGAAATATTACAGAAAAATCTTTCCTTTGATTTTTTGGATTTAAAATGCATACTTTCTACTCTTTACTGAACAACTGAAAAAAAGTGTTGTTCTGTCCTAATGAAAGAGGAAACCCTGAGAAATTAGAAACCAAAGATTTATAGTTTAGGTATCACCCAGTAGTTGTAACAACCTTTGAATAAAATTACTGATAACCACGGAATGAGCATTTATCACCTCGCTGTTAGATATTTACATATGCTAAAAGGCTTTGAATGAAATTCCTCACAAATTGCTAATAACATTAGGACCTTTTGCAAATGTTACCAGAAGGGCTTAAGCCTGAGGAAGGACCAAACATTCCTCAAGGAATGTTGCCCCAAGCATGTAGAAGAGATCAGAATCAAAGAGGAGTCCAATCAGCGAATAGGTTACGGGAAATGTTTTGAATATGTAGATAATTTATTGGTATTTCAATGAATATACATATATTAGATCAATATAACCTGTGCTGGAACAAAGATGGACACACACACACACACACCTTGGGGGAGCGATCTCCCGTGTGTGTCAGCGCTGCAATAAAGAATACCTGCTTTCTAAAACGAGTCTTAGAGGGTTTCTCTGACCGGCTTTCTCAGTATCAGATTTGGTGGCCCAGATGGGACGTCCTCTGCCCAGCTGCAGGATCCGTTGAGAACAGGACCCCCTTGGGTACCCCCAGATAACTTCTCTGGAGGGACTCCTCGGCTCAGTTGGCTCACTGCAGGAGCAGACAAGGACCATTATTCAGAAGGTATTCTTTTCAAATTTAATTTTGGTTTGGTATTTGGTTTTGGGAACCGATTCATCTGGTGGCTACCTGTTAGTCGTTACTGTGCTAACGCAGGGTGAGCCGTATGCGGGACTGGCAGCATCTTAAAACGCATACACCTGATAACTCTGTAAGTCTGGGGTGCCTCTGCTCGTCTGCATGAAGTTTCAAAGGGGTGAGTGGATGTCTGGTAAATCTTGTGGTAACTCTTAAGTTTTGTTCATTTATTTGCCTCCTTAAAACAGGCAAATGGAAGTCTGGTGAAAGAATTGTTTCAGTTTGATAGTTATTGCTTTGAAGGCATCTGAAAATTTGTGACTATTTGTTTAATTTTATATTGGAAATTGTATGAACGTGTGTGAGTGAGACGTACAAATATGTCCGAAGCGAGTGTGGGGTCTGGATCCGCGGTTCTGTTGTCCGGCAAGGGAAACAGCCAGAGAACGATGATGTAACTGATAAAAGAGACCATTGTAAGTGGCGTACATGAGAGTGAAT
>NW_010291524.1:0-1147 GCF_000700745.2 Antrostomus carolinensis | reverse complement strand
GTTTGTGCTGTGTCTGTCCCCGAGCAGAGTCACCTTCCCTGCTGCCTGGTTGGAGGAAGAATATTCCGGTTCCCAACGTTTCCCATCCCGCCTGTGTGTGCTGTCTCCAGCTCTCCTATCCCCAGGTTTCAGCCTCTGGCCTGTTCCTCACACGGTTGAGATGTTTCCCTCCTGTTCCAGCCAGACCTCTGTGCTTCACCCTCCACGTGAGGCACATCTGCCCAAATCTGATGGGCTGCTTTGGTTTTCATCCGCCAAAAAAAACCCCAGTGGTTTGCTTCTTTGTTGGTGCTGGGATCAGAGCAAGGCCTCTGCCACCTGCACACAGAGACCCGCTTCCCCCTGCACCACCCAGAGCAAGCCACTGAGATTTTAAATTTTTAGTGATATTTGTGCAGAATACCAGTTCCCTACCATCACTCACATGTAACCCCCCAGCGCCGGGCAAACGCCGCCGTCCCTTTCCGAGCCACCCCGTGGGGGACACGCACAGCTCCTGTGAGCCTTGTCCATCCATCACCACTCCAGCAGCACCTTGGGTGCCCTGGGAAGTTTGTAAAATGCTGCTTTTGTCTGGATGTTGTCCTAAAAAAGAGGTGCTGATGTGTTGCTTTGCTTGGCATTGCCACTCTGTGCCACCTTTGTGTGTGTGGGCAGAGTATCGTGGTGACCCCAGCTTGGGTTTTCTCCCTGGTGCTTCAACACCTCCCTGGCCCCCAGACCTTTTTATGTGCAAAATAAAAAGCCCCCAGTCCTGGTGCTGAGCTGGCTCAGGGCAGCGCTCGCCAATGCATGGGCATCCCCCTTCTCCCCCAAGAAAGGCAGAGGCAGCTGGGGGGCTGTTAGTACCGTTGATGGGGGGTGTGCAGGGACATCCAGGGATGATTTTCTGGAGGCTGGGGGCTATGTGGGGAGGGGGCAGCGGGCTGTGCTGTCCCCAGTTTCACCAGTCCAGGCCCTGTGCTGTGGGATGCTGCGGCGGAGGCTGGAGAGTGTTGCTGTGGCAACGGGGCGACGGATGCAGGGGGACGCACAGGCATGGCCGCCAGCCCCGCGCCGCCGTGACAGCCCGAAGGCCACCCAGGTCCTTGTCCCTTGTCCCCCTCGGACCCGCTCTTGGGGAGCTGGACCCCACTGGGCCCTGGGG
>NW_010291523.1:37676-43124 GCF_000700745.2 Antrostomus carolinensis | reverse complement strand
TTCCCCACTCGCTCAGGGTGACAGGGAGACTCGTGCCAAGCTCCAGCCTCTCCCCACCGCCACGCAAGTTCATCCACATCCTGGTGGCTTCTGGAGCAGGTCTGTGCACTCTCTGCCGCTGCTCTTGGGCAACCCGGCCCGGGTGGCTGGAGGAGCTGGAGTGAGGAACAAAATACCTGTAACGCTGGAGTCGGGCGGGAGCTGTGGCCTCTCCTGGGACGTGCATCGCCCTGAGAGAAGGCACCTGCGTGCATCTGTGGGGTATCAGAACAGAGCAGTGCACAAAACCTCTGGTGACAGTCACTGTGAGCCCTTCTCACTGCAAGAGGCTACTAACAGGGTCCCAGGCATGTGCCACTGTGCTGCCAAACATCCCCCACACATCCCCAGCTCTGCTCCTTCCAGCACACGTCTCCCCTGTACCATCTTAGAGTGAGGAATCGACAGCTCTCAGGTCAGTGCCATCCCCATTTGACCTTTCTTCCCCTTCTCTCATGGCTGCTTTTCCACTGCCAGTACACCCCACCTCCCTCCTGGAGAGGAACCACCACACCTTTATTTTAACAATACTTTCATTACATGAACATTACGTGAACTTTCATTACATGAACCCAAGGCCTGTGGCTGCCACTCTGAGTTAAATTCATCCTCTGCCTGTCAGCTCTGCCAAACCACTACTCACCCACTCCATTTCCTGAGCTGGGTCAGTGACACCATCCTGTCTCCTGGCCCTGTACCTGGGCACAGCAACAGGCTCCACACCAGAGACTTAGTAGCCACCCTGGGAAATGAGCTAGACAGCATCCCAGCTGTGGCACCGAGCAGCCCCAGCTCCCACTGCCACCAGTACAGGCTGAGCTGCTTCTCCAGAATAACCCACACGTGGTTCCACAGGGCTGAAGTCACCACTTTGGGTGGAGGTGCCCTGAGACACAGCTGGGCTGGTGCAGAACTCTAAATAACAAAGCACAGAGGTGGTGCAGCGATGGGGAAAGGCTGCGTGGCCGGTGGGAGCAGCGGTGCTGCGGCAGCGTCTCGGCCATCTCCCCTTGTACATCCTGAGAAACTTGGACAATAGCTGGGCTGTCAGAAAGCCACCACTGCCACCTGCCACGCTGCCCAAACTCACTGCTGCTGCGCTGCCTCCTGGCACCTGCTCTCTCCAATTTGGATGGCAAATACTCCAAAGGGGAACTAATGCTTTCAAGTCACCTGGCACAGGTTTTATGCTCCATAATTGCCCAACTTAGGCACAGAACTAATGCTAATTGAACACAAGAAAGAAGAAAAGAAACAAGAGCTCAGTGTTGGGCACACTAAAGGATAATATCTCTTGGTTTACTACTAGTGCAGTGCTATAGTTTTAAATGTGTGTTATTTGAGACAGATAAATTAGAGCACTCTGAGGGACACACTGTTAAAATGCTTCATTATATCTTTTTTGCATTATGCTTATTATTTTATTCTCTTTTTCTCCACCAAAATAATATTGGAGAAGGGAGAAAAGGATCAATGTGAGTTAACATTTGTGAACATCAGAGGGGGAAAAAAATGTGAGCCTGCATGAGGACTGGGATGGAGGATGTGGTTGGAGTTGCATCACTAGGGATGACACCATACCACGTAACTTATTCCAAGGCCCTTTCCAAAACATACACACAATATTTTGTATTTCCACCTTAGGACCCTAAAGTGCTTTGTAAATATCAATTCACTTATCTCTGTAACACACAAGACAGCGGGTCTTGAAAAATCTGTTGATTAGTGACAGTAGGAAGTTTTCCTCACAGAGAAGTAAATATATAAAACATTCCAGACCTTATGATTGGAAAGATGATCTACAGAATATAAAATAATGCAGCATTGTATTCCTGGGGCTGCAGACAGACAGCTGTAGTGCCTCTGTGGCTGCTGCTGAGAGGTTGCCAAACACCAGCGAGATTAACAAAACTGCTCAGTTTTCTTGCTGCTATTCAGCGTCTCGTGTGTGGTAGAGTGACACTATCAAAATCATGTCCACTTCCTGCTGAGGAGGATGATTGGCAAAGCTCTGCCCAGCACCAGTGGCAGACACTGGAGTTATTCATGGCGAGAGGGAGGTTCCAAAAAGTGGAGGTTAGGGGAGGGGCAGGGCAGCCGCCGCCTCTTTTCCTCCCTCATCGTATAAGGCTTAAGGAAAGGTTGTGTCTTAGAGACCTGTCTCCAGCCAGGAGGTTTTGGCAGTCGGGTACTATGAGAAGTTTCACTTTTCATTTAGTTTGGACAGTCAATAAACAAATTTGAACTGGAATCCAAATCATTTTTGTCATATTTGTGTTATGATGCTGAACACACAAAGCTGGAAGGTATTAACTGCAGCTCCGTAGGCAGCCCAGGGGCAATGCCAGTCGCTGGCAGTGGCTTCTGGCAGTGCTTGTGCCTGCTCTGGAAGGGAGCTGACCCTCTGGAAAGGCTGCTGGTGAAACCTCCCTGCTAACCCATGCATGAGGCAGCAAGGGAACCCACTGCTCAGCCACCTCCTGCCTGGTGGGAGCTGGCTTGGGGTAAGAGTCAGGGACATGGAGGGAGAAGAGCTATTTAGAGAAATGTAATTATTTAGACTCCACTCAGGTGGCGGGGATGGACAGAGTCAGCAAGAGGAAGAAACAAGTGGCTGCAAAGGCACCAAGAATTTCTTTGCTTCATGTACGAAACCTCATGGAGCAAGATTTGCAATGAGAAAACAGGCCACATGGTGCAAAGTGTTGAAGAAGAGGGTGGGAAAGAATAGAGGAGAGGAATGGAGCTACAGGCAAGACAGGAAAAGAGAAGGGAAACATAGGTGTGGGTGAATGAGGAGCAGGAGAAAGGGGAGTATGAAGAGTAAATAAAGACAACTAGGATAACCAGAAGAAAGGAGTGAGGAAGAAGAGAGGAGGAGATCACTCTAATTACCACAAAACAGCAAGAGGGATTGGAGCCTCAGAAACAAAAAGGGAGAGATCTGTATGGGATGGAAAAGAAAATATCAAGAGAACTTGAAGCCTAGTGAATAGGGATTCAGCACAAAACAGCAAAAACTAAGAGGTCTCTGAAGGACAGTAGGAGATTGCAGGCTTCCACTTGCTCTGCTGGAAATGATGGCTAAGGGAAAAAAATCAGAGAGCCCTTCCTGCTCTCCTCCCTCTCTACGATCTCTAAAAACTACTACGTGGTGTCTAGTCGCCATGATCCTGTCTAAAGCGGTCCAGCAAACCAGGAAGGAAACACTGACTGCTCAGCTCTAACATCGTGTGCTGAGAGCACCCAGCATCACAGCACCCAGGCCCCTGCGCAGCCTGCAAGAGGTCCCCTCTCCGAACAGGAGCTGAAAACATTTTCCCTTCCCATTATTCTTTTCTCCCCTCAACACAACACTCCAAAGATTGCACGTAAAGTGACAGAAAGCAACAACAGATTTGAAAAATGAGACCTCTCTCCTTGAACGTGCCCTGAGCTCCACCTTCCCTCTAACCTCCTAGTTGCCATTTATCAGACTTTCATCAGGTGCTGCTTTCTGCTCTGACCTAACCTCTCCCTGGTCCTCACTCCAGCAACCCCCGTGTAAAGGGGACCTTTCCCACAGCATCTGCTGTGAAGAGGCTCTTCCCCAGCCTGGAAGCAGAGCTCTGCCTCCTGCTCTTCCTCTCCTCGCCTGGAAGCTCAGAGCTTCCCATGGGGTGGTACAGAGGGACCCATTTCCCCACTGTCAGAGAAGAGAGATGAGGGCAGATGCAACAGAAATCCACCAGATGTGCTAGACTCTTAGGGAAGACATTGATTGAACTGTTCCTCATGCTCACTGGGGATAAGGCAATTGGCTCAGCTGGCACAGAAGGAGATAAAGTTCAGGTATTAGGAGAAATCTAGCAACTATGAGGATGGCTAAAGATGGGAGAGCTCAGCCAAAAAGGCCAAGGAATCCCCACCCATGAAGATTAAGAACAAATTAAGCAAACATCAGTTTGGTGATCAGGTTCTGTTCTGTCCTTGCCTGTTGCAGAGGTGACCTCTTGGCACCACTTTAATCTTCATCATATGAGGTGAAAGGACAAAAAGAGTTTGGAGTAAAGGAGGCAAAAGCAAAGGTTCGTCTAATAGAAAGAGGAGTTCTGAGTGTGTTCCAACACATAGATGGAGGGCAGACAAGAGAGGAATAACAGGGAAATTTAATGTCCATGGGCACATGTCAGGGCAAGGAACAGTGCAGCATGGGGCTGGGCTGCACCAAACACTGCCAGGACTGGCAAAGAGGTCTGGGACTGACTTGGGTAGACAGGGGAAACAGACAAAGGTCTGGGTCAGGTCTGAGAGCATCAGCCAGTGCAATGGCTGCCAGATATCTTAGACAAAATGGCTTTCCATATTATCATTTTTTAAAAGTATAAAAGTTCTGTATTAAAAATAAAATCCTGTGTCCTATTGGGGAAAAAAAAAAAAGAAAAAAAAAAGGAAAAAAACAAAACCCAAAGACAGCACCACACCAGACACTGCTTTTCCAGTGCTGGGTACATTGCAGCCCGGTCTGCTGGGCCTCCAGTACCAGCTTCTCAGGCAGGGCCCAGTGATGCTGCACTATCTGCACATCCTCCCCAGGTCTGACGCATGTGTGAATTATTCATCTGGGGCTGAAGTCAGCACCATGTCAAGGACCTCTAAAATCCGCCTTAAAGATAGCCGAGTCCAAGGGAACAGGGGAGCAAGAGGAGAACAGGGCTCAGGGGAAGGAGGACTGGATCTTCCACTGAGATGTTTGCAGGAGGCAGAAAATCTGGGTACTGGCACCATCCCAGAGCACTGCCAGAAGGAAGAGGCACTTAGGGGAGCAAACAGAGAACTTCTGGCTCAACACACGAACAGGAGCTGAGCAAGCAGAAGCCGTTCCTTCATCCTCTCTCTTTCAGGACATAATCGATTTCCTACCTCTGCTATAACACTCACACTGGCTTTTAACTCTCCCATTTCTTCAAGACTTATTTTCTAATCTAAGCTGACGAGACCTTTGCTCCACAAATCCCAACAGCACTTCTCAGAAGACAACTTTATAGCATGCTGGTACTATGGTGGTGTAAAGTAACTGAGTTGAAATTAGTTACAGTGCTAAACTTAACAGCACAAAACCGAGAAGGTTTACAGATTATTCAGAGGAATAAACAGAAAAGAGCATCTATAAAATCCAGGGTGCGTGCTGGAGCTCCTGAGATGGGAAAGGTTCAGACCAAGGCAAGTGCACAGGACAGAAATACACGCTGTAAATCTCCTTAAGCAGCTCAGCTTGTCCTGGTTCCTCAAGGTTTTGCCAAGGTAGTTTGTTTGTGCTTGTCACATGACTTACATCAGGCATCACATCCTAATCAAGACAGACACCAGTGTCTTCCCAGGCAAAGCTCCCATCCTCAGATTGCAGGAGCGGCTTAGCTGCTTTGTACA
>NW_010291523.1:32116-37651 GCF_000700745.2 Antrostomus carolinensis | reverse complement strand
GGGAACGGAGGCAAGAGAGGCTGCAAGGGTCCAGATGCACTTGTAGTCATCTCCAGTCGTTCTTCTGTTTGCTGAAGAACAGTCTATGGCAAGGCACAAACTCACCCACTGAGTGTTGTACTTAGAAGAACTCCTGGTTTTTTACAGCAGTGCACCAGGAACAGACGCCCTGGGCCAGGAGTGGTGTCCTCCAGAGAGGGAGGGCTTCCCCCACCCCAGGGCTCAGCATCTTCGCTCAGGCTTACAGGCTCACCATCCTTCCAGGCTAGGGAATGTGAAATAAGGCAGCTATTACTAAACATTCCAGCTGCAGCAACCTACACCAGCTTTTTAAAATACATGGAGTTTGGAACTGGAAAAGGCTCAAAATTCATTCTTTGGTCCCAAGACATAGCAATTCCCCTGCCCACAGAGCCAGCGAGCAACCCCTCCGTGAAGACAAGCTCTGATTCTGCACTGCTCATAGTCTAGTGGGAAATACTTTGCTCCTGCTGCTACTTGTCCATTCTTGCCCTTCTATCTTCTGCTCACTTTTCACAGCCTTTAAGCATTTATCTTTTCACGCCTTTGCCTGCTCTGGATTTCCCTCAAGGCTGATTTTGCTACATCAGGGTCCTTACGCCTTTTTATTTTCTTGGTCCCAGGCAAAACTTTCCCACCTACCTCATGCCCATGCAGTTCCACAAACTGAGTAAATTGAGTCACTGACCCTTTTTCCCACCAGCAGCAAGAAGTGATTCACAAACTATATTCCTCAAAGCTCCCAGCTGGCTGGTGGCCAAGCTGCTGCAACAGCTAAGGACCAGCTCCCTCCAAAGTAGCTGTCCAAGACATTCTTTAGCACCAAGCTGGGATGTGATCAACGTGGAGATACTCTGTCAAAAGCAGGGTGATGCAGAGGAGCAGCAGGAAACCCCTCTCACAGTGGAAGCACACAGTATATATTGGATCCATCCCTTTAGTCAAAGGAGGAATGAAACAGTAACTTCTGAAATTCAAAGTTTCTGTTGGGTACATGTATCAAAATGGGGAGTATTAACATTAAAACAACCCTTAATGCTCCTACAAAAATTTAATCTAATTAAATGTTTTTAAGATTTTTGTTCCCTCTACTTGCCACATTCCTGATGAATCAATGAGCAGATTCTGCTCTCCTGTTTGCAGGAATGACTGGTGCAGCTCTGGAGACATCAGAAGAGAGGAATCTCATGAGTTACACTGGAAATAGTGGGATCATGGGCCAGTTAGAACAAGTCCAGAGAAGGGCCACCAGGATGATCCGAGGGCTGGAGCACCTCTCCTATGAAGACAGGCTGAGAGAGTTGGGGCTGTTCAGCCTGGAGAAGAGAAGGCTCCAGGGAGATCTTATAGCGGCCTCCCAGTACCTGAAGGGGCTACAAGAAAGCTGGGGAGGGACTTTTCATAAGGGCAACGAATGACAAGACAAGGGGAAATGGGTTTAAGCTGAAAGAGGGGAGGTTTAGATGAGATATTAGGAAGAAGTTCTTCACTGTGAGGGTGGTCAGACACTGGAACAGGTTGCCCAAGGAAGTTGTGGATGCCCCCTTCCTGGAAGTGTTGAAGGCCAGGTTGGATGAGGCTTTGAGCAACCTGGTCTAGTGGAAGGTGTCCCTGCTGCTGGCAGGGGGTTTGGAACTGGATGGTCTTTAAGGTCCCTTCCAATCCAAACCATTCTATGATTCTATGATCATACTCAGGCTTGTGACATCCTGACTCACTGGATTTGTAATCTGACTACACAGGTGTTTTTGGAAGCCCTGTGTAGTATGTCCTGCCCTGCTCCAGCATTTACTCTATACCTTCTTTATGTTTTTAGCCACAATAATATCCTCTCCACTGTTCAGTGGCACTCTGCTAGTCACCAGGAAAGCTAGTACAAGCGTATTCCTATCTCAAAAGTTATCACGTTCCTGTGAAGAAGTGTTTTTAAAACAAATCACATTTTGGAGGATGAATCTAAAAGAGCCTTTGGGATGTTTGAAGAAACCTGGGGATAGAAGAGACATTTGCTGGGAGAGCAACTCTGGAGCCAAACAAGTTTTTGAATTAGGAAAGCTCCTCTTACACACTCCTCCTAGTCAGACAAAATGGGCTCGAATTTGTTGGTCATTCTGGAGCCTTGAAAGCAACACAGCGTCTGGTAAATTCATTCCCAGATGCTGGGGGAACAAGGGATTGTGGGAGACAGTTTGAGATGGGGAGGGATTTACTGCAGAACAGAGAAAAAGCAAATCAATGAAATTTTGTTCAGCCTTTTTTCCCTTCTTTTTTTTTCCTTTTTAAAAATGAGGCTGCAGTAGGAGAAATTTGGGGATTTTATGCTTGTGTTGCTTTAAGGACAGGAATGCTGGAAACGGAGGTATTTGATACCTTTGCTGCTAATTACAGTGCAAGCTCCCAGTGTCCTGACAATGCCCTTGTCCCTGACCTGGAGGGGCCTCACTGTCTCAGGGTCAGCTGTAATTTAGTTTTAGGTCAGACCTGGGACTCTCCTGCCAAACTAACTGCACTTTGTTTTGAAGTAGAAACCATTTACTAGCAAGTCTGAGACCATCAAACTCATTTCACTAACGAGAAACAGGAATGAGTGCAGAGCCCCAGAGACGAAGGTCAGTGTTCGACACAAGGAGAGCTCAGCTGCGTCGCGAAGGAAGGGGCTGTTCTGCCCAGCGAGCCGCACAACCACGTGAGCTCAGATCTTCTGCTCCCTTCAGTTATGTGTCTTTGTTACAAAAAAACCCACCAAAAACCAACTTAGGGACCAACTAAGGTGTGCCAGTCCCTGAGCAGGCACAACAGCGCTGTAACCCCCCACCTTTGAGAGTTTAAAACACAGTTGCTGCATTTCACAGGAGGCTCAAGAAAGAGGACTGAGCTCATCAGTAAAGCTCATGAGTTGGGGCTATTCCTACCTCTTCTCATACATTAGCTGAATGATTTGGGACAAGAAACTCTGTTTTTCTACTTGAAAACCAAAGTTTTCCTTCTTCGCTACCTCAAAAAAAAAAAAAAAAAGGCTTTGAGATCTTCAGAGAGAACATGCTGCAGAAATAACCCTAAAGCTGTAAAGGGAAATACTTTTTAACTTCCTCCGAGTAATCAGCACTCTCCAAGTCACAGGGAATGAGGGAATGAAGTATTTTTTCAGACCAACAGATTTCGATCCAATATTCTTCCCCCTCACCATATTCATGGACGGATATTACACTGTCACGATACTGCATAGCATTACCTGAAATTAACGTGTCACTTAAAGAACTGTTCTTTACAATTTGTGGGTTATTCTGAGAGCCAGCACATTTTGTGTATTTTCAGATTCCCTGCTCTTTTATTTGTATGTAGACATAAGACTGGGTTAGCTAAAGAAAAATCTATTCAGAGCACAGATTTTTTTTCAGCTCTGCGCATCACTGTGACAAGAGGCCAACTTGCACCTACAGGAAAAAAGTTGGATGAAAAAAATGTGCCAATTTACTAAACACTAAAAGTCTTTTGATAGCAAAGGAGTGTTCCGTGTCCAAACCTATGAACACACAAATGAGACAGACAAGTACAGACCCAAACACACTCTTTGGGAACAGTAAAACATATTCAGCTCTAGATGCTGGCCACAGCTGGGCTTGGTGATCAGATGCAAGAGACCACAGCTATAGCAAGAAACAGAACTGCTAAGGGATGATCAGGTCTTTTTTTCATAAAAGTTGACTGGGAGCCTGCAACACACCCTGATGTGCACCAGCGCTTGTTCGCTGCCGTGCTCGACAGCTGCAAGGCAGTGTGGTGGAAAGAATTACCAGCCACAGACTTTCAGCTGAGTTCAAAATGCAATACCCCCGTCGTCAAACACCACAGGTCTCTAACGACATGGAAACCCAAATCTCCCCTCTCACCACTGGTGCCTCTGCAAACATAAAATCAGCTTCCAAGAGCTCATCTGAAATGCCAGAGCTCCTTGTGAGACAGGTCCCAGCTACCCAAGTGCTGGGTACCTCTTTCATGACTCCCTGAAGGAGGGATGCAACTGCCATGTACCAGAGCAAGGCTCTGGAGCAGAGCAGATAGCTTCCTTGGCAGTTGGCCCGCAGTGCTGGAGCTCGCTCCCAGGAGAGATTAGACCAAGTAAAAACCTCATTGCCATCAGAGCAAAGCACTCAACCTGCTTCTACCAGAGATTTCTCACAAGAGAAAAAAAAAAAAATTAAAAAAAAAATCCCAAAGTGTCTCTACAAATAGGAGTCTGTAGGAACAGAGAAGAGATAACCCAGTTAATGTCATGCACACAGCTTTGTGAGCAGCTCAGGTAACACTGATCAGAGAAGGACAGGCAGGAGCTCTGCGCAGACAGAGCCTGTTTTACACCAGGAAGATTACCTGACTAACATCTGGACAGAGAACTGCCTCCCTACCTAAAATCACCCAAAACCCAGATCTGCAGCTGCAAAGCTTTCAAGTGAGGTGTTTAAATTTGGGAGTTGAATAGCATGAAATATATTCTATGCCCCAGATGACCTTATTCAAGCCCCTTTTTTTATTTTGAGGGCACAATAAAGGACAGAGGTTACTCTCAGGTTCCCAGGCAGTGCAATCCATACCCGAGGCAGATTAAAGTACAAACTACTCAAGACTTGCTTAGACTTTGTGTGCTTTTGGACTCCCTTGCTACTTCAGATGTCACCACGTATGTGTAAGTCCTACAGGGAAAAGGAAAGGAGATGATTTTCACTGTTTTCAGGGAAGGCTGAGCTCTGCCAGTGGACAAGGTACTTTTCTGCTTACACAGAGAGGACTCTGCACAGAGGAGCTGTTTCCCAAGGGCACAGCAGAGCCCCTTTGGAGGCAGCTCCCAAGGCTGGAGCTCCTGTGCAGCAGGGCAGGATGTGAGCTCACCTCCCAGCCCAGCAGGCTCCTGGGAACATGGCCATAATGACCACGGACTGCCCAGTTAACCATAGGGAGGTCATCTCCTGTCCTCTGCTCCACTGCTGCCGAGGTAGAGCTCTGCAAGGTGGAGCGTGGAGCTCTGGGCAGGGCTGTGCGGGCGGCAGCCCAGCCTGGGAACTCAGGAGCAGCAAGGAAGGAGAGGATGCTGGAGTGGAAGTGATTTGAATTAGAACAAACTGGCTGCTGAATAGAAGCTTTTATTCCAGCATGGAGAAGGCTTTGTTAGTCAAGCACATGTGATGCACAAAAGCCTCCACTTGAATTCATTGAGTTTTAATTGGTTCTCAGGTGGGGGAGGAGATGGGTGTTAGGAATTAGGGATTCCTTAAAGAGGCAATATCATTAAATCTTAACGCCTCTTCCCTCTCACCCCCAGCTTCAGGCTTAGGAGTCTGGCCTCATTCAATTGTCTTACGTTAGAGAATCAGAAAAAACTGAGGGAGAGAAAGGGTGGGAGGGGGAGTTGCTAATAAAGCCTAAAGGGAGATCAATGAACGAGGAGGGTGAGGGGCAGGACGAAGACTGAAAAAAGAAAGGCTGGTTGGGAGAGGAGGGAGGTCACATGCAGGCAGG
>NW_010291523.1:27405-32099 GCF_000700745.2 Antrostomus carolinensis | reverse complement strand
AGAATGATGCCATTCGAGTCAGAGCTTTCTTTTCTCCCTGCATTCCTTCTTTTATTGAACACTTAAAGCTTCCCTTGGAGATCCTCTAGCTTGGCTCCCTGAGCCTGTGCTCTAAAATAACAGAGTCGATCACCACAAGGAAGGAAGCAAATCCCGGGATGGGCATTGGATTGTGTGTGTGCATGGGGAATGAGGGCAGCGAGAGAAACCTGCCTGGAAGGACCTCGCAAGAGCTGCCGCTTGTTCTCATGTTCCAGACAGTTTTGTTACCAAGAGGTGCTGCAGATGTAGCTGAATCAAAGTCCTTGTGAGTGAAAGAGAAAGGGAGTAATCAGGAGCTAAGGAGATTTCACAGTCAGTGTTGTAGGAGGTACAGCACATGCTGCCCAGCTTACAGAAGGGACCCTGGGTACCTGCAAGCCAGATCCTGACAGACAACTGCTGCACTGTGACAGGGGACACACATCTCATACGTATAATGGTTTCCATCAGTCCAGTGCATCACAGGAGAAGGAATGAATGTTGTTTTACCTATGACATTTGGAATTTAGATAGGTAAGTGAATGACACAGCAAACACACTGCCAACAAACACCAACCTGAACGCATTTTCTTTTAGAGTTCCCGACAGAAGAATGCTGCTTCTATATTTAAGCCAGACAGTTTATACTGGATAAAGCCAAAGACAGCAGATACTCTTTGCAGGAAGCACTGCCTACTGTTTTACTATAATTATTTATTACAAAACCAGACTGTACAACCTCCACTTGTAGACTTCACCATGGCACTAACCTCCCTCAAAACAAGGGCACTGCAACCGATCACTCAGTTGATACAGACTCCAATGAGAGGTCTCTACTTCTGTTCAAGGACAATGTAGGATGCTGCAAACAGCATTCCCATGGTGGCTTCCCTCTAAAAGACTGTCTGATCCAAGTCACTCACTGCAGTGTGAAATCTGAAGGAAACACAAGATCCTCCGCTGACACAGCCATGGTACAGGGTGGCTCTCACACACACGTGGGTTATTCATGTATTTCAGAGCAAAGGAAAGAAAAAAAAAGAGATCAATGAATTCACCCATTGAAAGTGTCATAGGATCCAGTTTTCCAAACCCCCTCCCTGAAACAGGAGCCTAAGTATCATTTAGAAGTGACACAGAGACTGAAGCCTCATTTGGTCCTTAACTCCAACTAAAAGCAGTCGTGGTCTCCACCTGGCAAAGGCATTTGTGAGCAGTGGGCTGCGACAGTGCCTGGCACCAGCTACACAGAAAGCGTTTAACCACACATGGAGAAGAGCTAACGCTGCTTGCCTTGATTTTTAATACTGCAAAGTCTACGCTCTGACTCTGCCAAGCTGCCTATTGTCACCACTTGACCAGTGACAGCCCACAAGAGTCCTGACCTACAGGAGCAGCAGTGCTTTCCTCCAACAAGAGAGTCTCCCATGGAAGGCTGTGTAGGAAAATAAAATTTTTTTTTAAAAGTGCCCCATAAATCATAGAGAGAGACATTTTTTCCCCTTCTAAGCAGTGTTTCTTGTCTGCTTCCATTTGCCTCTTCTCATAGTGCACCTGCATTACAGGTAGCATACATGTTACAGATTTATTTCATTTTTTTTTATCTTACAAGTTTTAATTAATCCACAGGCAGAATTTCAAGTGATAGCTGACTCGCTTGAAGCAACCAGCTGCTCTTCATCTTCAATGGTAACATCTGTGAGTCCATCTTCCATTGCATAGTTCTACACACGGTTCCTGCCTCGGCAGAAAGCCACATTGCTCTGCAGAGGACTGAGCAATCGTACCACCTCCTACAACCCTGCATTCCGTGTCAGACACAGAGCAACTCCTGTGACTGTCTTCCCAGTAACAAGATGTAGGACAAGGCTGTCATGGCAAGGATGGGCAAGGTCATGCCTCCAAGATTGTTCCCTATATTTATCCCTAGACTTGTTGCCCTGGTGGGAGGCATTTACCCACCTCCCAGCAGTTTTCTAGTAACAGCCTTTCCTGTAATTGTTTCCTTCTCTTTCAGATATGTTCAGTTTATCTTTATGTTTCAGTGCAGGACTATTGGTTTTCCTGATACCACCACCTTGTTTCTCAACAGTTCCCTGTTTTGTATCTTCCAATGGGATCAGATCATTTGTGCCTTTGGAAAGAAAAATAATTGTAAAACTCCTCCCATTATGCTCAAAAAATCTTGCTGCTCTCCTGCAGCTTTCTGTAGACGCCTTTGGTAGCTGGGATCCTCTCACAACATTTTTCCTAGCAAGGACCATTTCCACAGCCTTTTGGTATGCGACAGCAGGCGCTTCTGAACTGCTTCGCTACACAAGCCACAGATTTGTCTGTCACAAACGGTGTCAGTTATCACAGCATCAAATTTGCTGTGTGCAGCAGGTCTCTTTAAGACTGCCATGAATTGAAAATTGTTTTCCTACCTCTCCTCAATGCCTGACGGAACAGGTATCTCAGCAATCAGCAGTGGCTTTGGGGTAAAGTGTGACTGACACATCTGTATCAGCTATTCAGTTAATTTTATTCCCAGCCTGTTTTGTTACATTAAACCTCAAGATGCTCACCATACTTCTTCCTTTCCAAGAGGGAGAGATAGCAAAACCATCCTTTTGGCTCCAGAAGAAGTTCAGCTATGGCTGCTCCACCAGTTAGACTGGCTTCACCTCACAGGTCCTCCCAGAACCAGGAGATTGCCTCTTTCTTTGCGAGTACTAACATCACACAGATGAAGACAATCCTAAGCAAAATTCAGCCCTAACAAGGTATCACTGCCAATTTCACCAGGTCCACAATGGGTATGTCCTGTGCCAAGGTCAGGCACAAGCTTTTACTTTCAGTTATCCTCCACGAAGGGGCAGATTTATGTGGCTGCTGACATAGTTTCAAGAGTTATAATATGAAGACCACCTACAGCACAGCTCTTTACAAAGCTGGTCGGAACGCTAGTACAGAGACTCCTTGGAAATCACCTCTATCTGCTCCAGTGGACAAGTCCTCACAAGGGCTTTGGGAGCACCCACCCTTTGCTCTGTGGATGGCCACAGCAGCATCCTCTACGTAGCCCAAGGGTTTCCTGCAGCTTGCTTGGCAGCGAGACAGCTTGCAGCTTCCCCTGCTTCTTCATCTGCAGCCCCCCCCGGCACACTCCACATGCAGGCTCCTGCCCCAGCCCACACCAGGGCTATAGCTGGAGTAGGACAGGACATCAGAGCACTCAGAGCTTCTCTGGGCACACAGGCCACATCCAAGTTTGTGCAGGAGGACAGAGCTGCGCCAGGGCCGGGCACTACGCACTACAGAGACAGAATGAGGCTAGGATGACTAATGAGAGAAGCCAGCACTGCAAAAGCTTTCCAGCCCAGTGCCCTCACAGGTTTCTGTGCGAGGTGACAATACTTTGCACATGTATTGGTGTAATATTGCACACTTACTGTTCCTTAAACTTGCACAAGCCCACACCTCCATGACCTCAGTAACTGGTGGGCCTTGCTCAGAAAGACCTTTACAAACACACGTTGCTACTGATGAACACACAAGTTACCTTGGTGAACTTCAGGGGAGTGCTCTGCTACTTCAGAACGTTTCCCACTGTACCTAAACGTGTTGTTCCTCTGAATGATATTAGTGCTCTGTCTCCTGTGTTTTGACAGGTAAGTAGACAAGGGGCACTGTGGCTTTAAGAAGGTCATTTCCACTGTCCTGCCGGTGTAATTAGCCTGCTAAAGAAAGGGCAGAGGCTGGAAATTGGATTGAGCAAACCAGGCTTTAGCCGCAGGATGAAGGCAGAGCCCCAGGATTGTTATGTTAATCACCTGAGCTCAGCAGTCCCTGCCCTTCAAACCAGTACAAATCCAGGACCCCTCTGCGGAGCAAACCCAGCCCGGCTCAGGCTCCAGCTGCCCTGTGACAACTCTCCACCTCCCGGGATGCAAGGGCCACCCTGGAGACAGACCTGGGGCCACCCAGCACCCAGAGGGGACCCTGTCCGGCCACAGCCCGTGGTCATACAGCTCCCCTGCTCCAGGCCATGGTCATCCAGCTCCTCTGATCCAGAGCACTCGGCCACAGCCGCCAGCGGGGCGAAGACTAAATGGGGGTCACGGGTGACACTGTGAGCTGATGGGCCAGCACTGTTTTACACCAGCTGAGGATCCAGCCCCGGCCCTGCTGAGTCAATAAGCACATCTGAAAGCACAGATCGCTCACTGCTATTTCACCGATGAAAAATAGCATTAAGAACAATAGGCCAGATTCGTATCCGGCATAATAACGGCTGCAGGCAGCTGAGCTGCAGGCGGGCTCGGTCGGGCGCCAGCCCCTCTGCAGCTACAGCACAAGCCCCCTACGTCCCTGGGCCACCAGCTTCTGCTTAAGTTCAGTGTCTTCAGCACCGGAATTACCCCAAATTAATCCCAGGGGCAAGTCCTGGGGCTACAGCCCCCTGTGAGCCCCTGTGCTCTGCCCAGGAGCGTGGCCATGCTCTGCACCAGAGCTGTCACCATGTGCCAGTGTCACCTCTAGCACCAGCTGATGCAATGCCACCAAACCAAGAGGCACTGCCCAAGCCAGCAGTGGTGGTGAGCTTGGCCCAAGGTGCCCCATGTGCTAAAGGAACATGTTAGTGGCACAGCCAGTGAGAGCTGGCCACGCATCGCCACCAGTCGAAGGCA
>NW_010291523.1:18871-27394 GCF_000700745.2 Antrostomus carolinensis | reverse complement strand
CGCAGCCAGCTGCCTGCTGCCTCTTGTTCTGCCCTCGTCGCCTCTCCCCTCCACGGGAAACCAGGCTGGGGTTCACCTCACCGCACTTTACTCGCTTGTGTCCCCTGGAAACACGCCTTTTTGTCCCCGTTCTGCTCAGAAACTTTGGGCTCACAGCCCTCGCCACCACCACACACCTTTTTAAGGCAGCGACCCAGACTGACCATGTTTTCTCAGGGCAGCTCGCGCCTCTCCCCCACGTCGGGCCGGCTGGGGCTCTGCTTTACCTCCCTTGTTCTTTGGTGCATTTTTTCACTGTGCCCCTGCGCTGCTGGGGAGGGGGAGGGAGAGGAGGAGGATGGGAGGGCAGCGTCTGGCCCCGCATCCAGCGCCGGATGGCATGGTTTTGGAGAGGCCTGGCTTAGTGAAGTTATTCAAGCCAACGGCAGCCTGGCAACCGGGCGGCCACAATGGGAGCGCAGGAGGAGGAATGTTTCCACATGCCTGATCAATGGGAGCAAGGGAGACAGCAAAGCAAACAGAAGCTGGGAAAGAGACACAAAGAGAAAGCAGCCTTTTCTCTGCTCAGTTCCTTTCATTTGTCACAGCTCTTTGTGCAGCTGATGACAACGGAGGCCCTTCGGAGGCTAGTTTTAGGGAGTTTGGTTTTTCTAATTAAATAAAACGCCGTGTCCTTTTTCTTCACTTGTCACCCTCCTGCTTGCCAAAAAAACCTAAGAGCAGCCCCATCTGTGCTCCAGCCTCCTGCTCCGCACACCTCCCGGGAGCCCCAAGCACCTCTGTCTCCCCAGGAAGGTAGAAAGGCACAAGCACCCCCCCGCTTGCTCAAAAGCAGCTCCTGGGCTGGACGTGGTGCTCTGCCCCAGCTCTGGCAGGGCCCTGCCCGGGGGGGGGGACCGCAGCCCCGAGCAGCACATGGCACCCGCACCCCCCCAGCTGCTCATTACGGGAATAAAGAGCCCAGCAAAGGACAACTTCTCTGGAGGTGGTGAGCTCCCCACAGCAGCTGCTGACGAGACTAACGGGCAACTTTCTATGGGAACAAGGCAGTGTTCAAAATAGGGTTAGAGGAGTTGCCTTGGAAACTTGGACCATTTCTGCTGAGGGGCTACAGCTTCCCTCGAGGGGTCCCAGACAGGATTTACCTGGGAGCCGACTGTGGGACAGAAACTCCTGCACTCTGCAAAGCGGTTCCCCAGGGGGGATGGAGGCAGGAGGGGTTTCTGGACAGCGGCACCAGCTTGCAGGTGCTGGGCAGCACAGGCACAAACAGTGGCCGAATCCAGCCCTGTTGCATAACCAGTGCTGGGAACCCAAAGTTGTTTCCTCTAATTACTATGCAAGAGTTCACAGCAACAGGCCTCCTCTGTGCAGGAGTTTACAGGAAAGGTCCTCCCCAGCTCTAAGGCAACACTGAGCAAACCAACAGGATAGAGAGTTTGGGGGTAAGCTTTCCTGCATCGAGGCCAGAGCAGAGATTATTCTGTCTCTCTTATTTTATTTTTAAAAGTCTACCTGGATATACACAGCCCTGAAGAACAGAAAAACCTTCTGGCTGCTGAGGAACAGGAGGCAGGACACCTGCTTCCTCCACACCTCCACCAAAGCACAGGCTTCCCCTCCTGAGACCAACCCCATCCCCAAGCAGCCTGGGCTGCAGAAGCTCAGCTCCAGCCCCCTGGACATCATCACTGCAGGAGGAGGATTAGTGATCCTGCATGTGCCTTAGGAGGAGGGAACTGTAGTTATGAACATGGCAATGTTTGGGCTCTCACAGTCTTTTGCTCACAGTAAGGTTTCAGGATGTGACCAAACCATGAAAGGGAGCTCAGGAACCATGAGTCAGTGAATGGCAGCGTGAGCTCAAGGAAACAGAACAAAACTTGGTCCTAATCACAGATGCAGCACTGGCTCAACAGCACAGGGAAGTTCCTGCCACTTCCAACAGCCTGGCTAAATACAGGCTTCTCAGTCCTCATGGCCCCATGTGCCAGGGGGACAGCAAGTTCTTCTGCCAGTACCTGTTTCTATTCCCAGGACTGCTGCTGAGCTCAGGGATAAACCTCTTGGCTCCTCAGTAGTCTTGTTTCTCAGGTAATCAGTGGGGCTAATATTGGACCAGAGGTTTCATCAGTCAGCCTCTGAAATGATAAGGATGCACAGTCTTACCAGCTTCTGGTGTCATCCCATCTGAACTGCACTTCACAGCCTGCATCTCCACCCAGCCCTCTCCTTGGAGAGTTCAGGCACACCCCTGTTGCCTGCTCAGGTTAAAGAGGACCCCACGAGCCATTTTGCATGAAAGCTGAATTCCAGCAGCGTTGGGGTTTCCTCTGCCTCACTCTGGAGGTATGGAGGGGGTGACACGCTGCCTTAGTCTCACCATTTCCCCCATCTCCCAACAGCATCACATGTGACATTTTGCTGAGTAATGACGTTTGTGAGGTGTTCATTTAACAACAGAAGTGCCTCTAAATAATAACAAACACAATTACTAGAGAAGAAGATTCTACCATACCCCAAGTCTCCTTAACACCAAGTTGTTTGCTGCCATGTAATCAGCAAACTTGTTCTTGGGAAGTGTCTCCATTTCCATATTGAGTATATCACTGCCATCCCACCGTCCTACCTGGCTCTTCCACTTCCCCCAGACATGTGCTAAGTGCCAGCTTGCAGCTGAATGAAGATCAGAAACCTCCCCTCCCCAACTTCAGAATCAAAACTCACTCCACAGGCATTACCCTACTGCTTCAAAATTATTCCAGCGCTCCTTGAGCCTTCTTATAAGGAAGGAGAAATCCACCTTTACTCCTGCTCAAAGGATTGCTTTCAGTAAGGCCTCTATAGATTTGCAATGGCAAGTATTTGACCTGCTTCAAAAATATTCATGAGACTCTCACATGCATTCAGTAAAGGCAGACAAGCAAAATCCTCAGCTCACGTTCTCCTGGGCTCTCAGGGAGCTGATGGCAATATACATCCTAATTACAAAATATGCCATTTTGAGAATGAGAGCTCTGGTGACACTTTCTTTGAGTCAAAGAAACTATTTGGACATGATTGTTATTTTTTTTTTTCAGTAGATCAGAAAAAAGTCTAGCCACGTACAAACATCTTTAAGTAACTGCCCTTTTCCCTGGCCTCAGTGAGAAGCTTCCAAGGCAGGCCACGGGGAACTTACAAACTGCACAAGAGTATTTAGACACTTCCAGAGCTTGGGTTGTGCAGAACAGCAAAGTGTGCTGCTCCTGTACAGCTCGGGGGGGGAATCCTCAGGTACAAAGACTGCCAAGACAGTCCATTATGGGATTCACTAAGCTCTGAAATGAAAAGATTGCTCTTCTTCACAAACAGCACGCTGGAATTGTCACAGCATAACATGCATGGGACAAAACAAGCAGGAAAAGCAGCATTCACTCACCAGAAGCACCACAGAATGCTAACCAGTTACTGCAGACTTCCAGAAATGTTGCAGAACTGTGCAAAATGCAACCCAAGTGGTCCCTTCTGAGAAAGCAAAGCAAAGTGTACTCCCTGTTAACACAACCACTGCGGGGCAAAGCAGTTCTCACATAGCTAGTGCTCTTCTTTCACTCCTGCACCTGCTGTGAAGACACCATCCTGATAAGCAGCAGCACTCCATAGCTGCCCGGTCTGCCTCTCTCAACAAGACCCTTCTGTGCTGCCTATGGATTCATCTCAAGATAACATTCTTTGGTAGAAGGACAACCTGCTGATGGACACATGCAATTAGCAGCCTGCTGACAGGCACCCTTTCAGCCTCTCTGTGGCCTCTTTTACTCAGGTAAAGCTGGCACAGTGATCCAGCCACCCATCCTTTGTTACAGCTCTATAAAGTGGAGGAAATAATTCAAGAAGTCTCAAAGGGAATCTCAGGGTGGGGAAAGAAAACATAACAGGTATTCCATAACTGAGGGAGAAGCAGCACTTTATCACTGTTGAAACAGTTCCCACTACTGAATCAGTAAGTGCTTGAGCTTTTTATGAGTCTCCTTAGCACAGGTAATACCACAACAAGGCACAGAACTATCACCTGCAAATATATAAACAGGTAAATCTCAGAGTGGAGAAGGGGCGGGGTGGAAAGAGAGCATTTCTTACAGGAAATACTGCATTAATCCCAACTGAACGGGGAATGCTTCCTCTAACATCCTTCCCTTCAGTCTTCTGAGAATACGACCTGATGCAGACAGTGTACAGATGATGCAGACAGCACACACAAGGCAACTGGGATGGTGGCACTGCCCCCATGACCTGCTGGTGTCCCACAAGGTACAGAGCACACACACGGTACCCAGTGACCAGATCTCCAAGCAGCCTAATTACGTGACCTTGCCACAAGGGTCAACCCCCGGGGCAGGAGGAAAGGAAATCATTTCAGGCTCTCACGTCAGAGCTTCTTGAGATCCTCCCCACTTACTCATGTCTCGGTCCCACTGGCACACGTGGGCCACAGCCCTGTGTAGTTGCTTTCTGAACAAAACCAGCAGCAAAGTGATCCCAGCTCATTTTGATATGGATCAAGCAAAAATATCTTCACGTGGTTACAGGACAGACTACAAATATTTATAACACCCTCTTCCACCCACAGCCATAGATCCCTAATGAAAATCAGAGAAACCCATCCCTTTGGGTACAGTCTGTTCACGGCCACAGCACACGTGGGTGCCAGAGACAAAGCACAGGGCAGATCCAACCCTCTTTCCTTCACCACTTGAGACCCTGACCTTGACCATCCACTTGGCAGAGGATGTTCACGGCGTTCAGAGATCACTCCCCACAGCGTTCAGGCTTTTCCCTTTGCTCACAGATAGGTGACACAAAGCACAGCCCCAACTTACCACAGGTGGAACGTAATTGAGAAAGGCAGCCACCCTTTCTATAAAAACCCACCAGTGTCCCCTTAGCCTGCCACCATCCACTCAGACATTCCTGCAAAAAAGAGGGAGAGTTTAAGGCTTTTACCTTTTCTCATTTGCAGACCCTTGCAGGTTTTTCACTAGAAATATAGACCTACACATAGAGAACTTCAGCCTACTGAAAATACACCACATTTCTCTTGCCAAAGCACGTAGTAAGAACCCTTACAAGCTAGAGAAGTAGAAGTTAAACTGGGTCAATCAAGATAACCAGAAAAAGTTACAATTAATTGTCTTTACCTAGGGAAGAAACACTCCTCTACTCCAGTGAAAAAGCTGTGACTTCCAGAGAGCTCAGGCACGCCGATTTCCACAGCCCATCCCTCATTTTGCACTGGTCACCCAGGCTGTTGAGGACAAGGGAGAACTCTCTTCTGACCTGCCATTGGACTTAATGTGGGGGAACCAAGAGCAGACACCTAAATACTACCCATAACCTTCACTGGAATTCAAAAGCCATTCATATAAAGCCATCAGATCTCTGTTGTACCACTTGGCACCTGATGAGCTAACTGGGAAGGGGATGTTTACAGGTGGCCACAGCCGTGTGCTTCTCAATATTGGGGGCCTGTCAGTGGCAGAGTGCTGCACAGATCTGGGGGAAAGTGGATTTTGTTATCCTGCAATTCTGTCAGTTCAGCAAGTCTGGCCTCTCCTGCATCATCACTCTGTCCTGCTGGTTACAGTTGGCTCTAACTCCAGGAGCAGCAAAAGCTACTGTTCCTCTGTCATCTGAATTGTCTCAGCACTAAAAGCCACATGAATCCACAGAGTTAAATCCACCCATTGCTGCAATTCCAGAAGTGTATGCCTCCTTCTATCACGCTGAAACTGCCACACTAATAGTGCCCAGCAGCAAGCCCTCCATCCTGCCTACTGACCATGTGAAAATAGTTCTTAGTGATTCTCTGGCGTGCTAGAAGGGTTTGTCAGCTTGTCTCACACCCAGTTCTGCGGATGCTGGGGTATCCAAAAGGCATCTCACAACAGCCATCACAAAAACAACCACAGGGTTCAGTACTGAAACTGGCCACAGGATGTCTGCCCACAGCTCTGAGAAGCTAATTTGAACCAGGCTGAGCTGTGTGGACTCAATAATTAACAAAGAATGTACCTGAAGCCAGTATATGAAGGGGTGAGAATGCATTTCAGGTCTAGAGAAATAAACCATTGTAATCAAAGAGAAAAAAAAAAAACTCTGAAGGAAAATCCTTGCATAGACCTTGACTATTCCCTTAGTAGGACAAACCTGATGACTAGTTGTTGTTTACAACGATAAGGTCAGAGGAAAGGCCATTTCCTCTCAAAAATTGTCAGAAGGGATTAAAACCTGCATTCAGGCTTGCTTTGAACTAGCAGGTACTCCATTCCCCGATGGTATCAGGATCCATTCAGCGAGGGCTCAAGCAGCCTCCGGGGCACGTCTCCATAATGCCCCTATTGTGGAAATATGCAGGACTGCTTCCTGCATTCACTCTATCTTTACGGAGCTTCACCCTTGTGGCCTGATAGCCAGGTCAGGAAGCAATCCTGCAATCACTGTTTAATTAGTCATTTCCCAAGTCTGCCTCAGTTGAGAGTTGTTGCTGCTGCTTGTCAGCTTCTGAGGAGGGAGGTTGGGAATCAGAAACATCACTCCCAGACTGGGAAAGAAAGTTGCTCACAGTTTGTACTGCAGCTTGACATGCCACGTTCTCCATTTCCACTTCTTTTTTTTTCCCCCCAAGTAGAAGGATTTGAGCAGATGAAGGGGCCATTGCACCTTCTGCAAGTCAAGACAAAAGGTGATTTATAACAAAAGTGGGTTTATTTTTGTTGATTTGTTGTTACCAGCTGGGCTTTGGTTGTCTTGGGTTTTTTTTCTCTTTGAGAAACAGCATCTTTGATACAAAGCACAGACTTCAAGAAAGGTCCGTCCCAGGAATTCCAGTTGCATACTTTCCTTTGTGGAAGTCAGTACTGAGACTGAGAGGTTGGACACATGCAGCTTCCAGCTTGGGCTTTTCCAAATGTGCTGGAAGAGGTACTTCTTACCATCCAGGCACCCATTTGAAAAGAATGAGTTACATAGAATTCAAATATTTGTCTAGATAACGAGCGTTTGTGCGTGGAGGAATGCTAAAGGAAAAATATATTTGTTGAAACCCAATTGTTTTGAAAAACATGGTGAATTTTCTGTTCACCAAAATAAATGAACTATTTCAATAATGTCAAAAAGGGCTGTTTTGGCATTTCCAGGGTACTGGACATAGTTGAGAAAAGCTTTTAAAAAAATACAACTATAGAAAGAGTTACATAAAGCTATAGAAAATAACTTTTTTCAGTATAAAGATATTGAAACCAGAGGAACTGCTCTGATCGCAACAAAACAATGGTTTCAGAGTTTCATTTTGTAAGAAAGTTTGGTTTAAAACGTGATTCATTTTAGAATGGGAAAGGTTTTGAAATCTCCACATTTCCTGGTAAAATGAGAACTTCTGTCTTTCTGTACTTACAGTTTCCTTTGCTGTAATGAGATAATTGGTAAAGTGTATGTGATAATGTCCTTATGACAGAGGGACAGCCCTGCTTTTGATGAGTGTGTGTGAAGCAGGAAAAAAAAATTCAGAAGAAGAAAAACCCTAACAGATCAGTAATCCTTCTGCAAAGTTTACGTAAATTTCAAGAAACCACAGTGGAATTCACAGAAAATTGCTGTCAGGGGAACTGACTCCAGTGGGGAGTAGAACAGGTGAGGGAGTTATAACATGAATTATTGTATCTATCATACGGGAAGTCTCTGCTCTCTCCCTGGATCTAGTGTGTAACTTCTTTAACCTTGTTCAAATCATATCTTGTAACATGCTGGATCAGTCTCTACTGGGCTAATCCACATTGCTCCCTGCAGCTCACGGTGCAGGCAGAAAAAATACCTATTTGCTACAAAGAACTGTGCAAGTATGTCCTGAGGTTGTTTCACCCCCCCCACCCTTTCTCCCACTAAGGTTATACTAACCCAGGCAACAGCCAAATCCAGAAGACACAGGGATGAGACAGTCATATGAGCATCCTTTCTCCTTAGCCACTCCAGGAGCCAAGTGGCATCTTTTCCATGCTCCTTTCCTCTCATTTCCTGACAGTTTCCCTTTCTGCAGCAATGTATCTGGCATCACCCTATGAGGTCTTCTCTTAATATGATCTTCCTCTTAAGCTGAGCTTTCTTCCAAGGTGCCAAAACACAATAAGAAAAATAAATTTTAAGACCCAGCCTGATGAGAAAGGGATGCAGAAGAGAGCTGTGACTAGAGCTCAAGAACACCTGTGAGGTTATCATCTCCATCCCCTCTCCTGGGGGAACAAAAGCTCAGCATCCAGCATTACCATAGCACCAATAGCCATCAACAAATTGCTCTCCTAAGAAAAGAACAGATGTGATAAAGATTGTTCCAGGGTCTATAGCAGACCACAGCCAAAGCAGAAGAGTCTAAATGTGCTGGGCTGGGATGGCAAGGGAAGTCACAACTGGGTTCCATCTAGGGGGAATTATTCTTACACTCAATTCATCAATTTATGGGCAAGCGATTCCACAGGCAACGTTGACTTG